>NC_089741.1:1677145-1694609 GCF_040412425.1 Macrobrachium rosenbergii | reverse complement strand
ACAGGAAGCCTTTGGAATGGTATACGATCCGAGATTCATATAGTAATGAGTGGCCCGAATAACACCGTTATACATTAGTAATAGATATTGGGACGGAACGTGAATGAACTCCAACTGGGTAATATCTGTGTGGTGCATTACACTTAACATTTGTTTGGCACAGCCATCGATGAATTTGTTGTTAGGAATAAAGAACAGGGCCAAGGATATGCATTCTGTAATGATCTCTCGCCAACCCAACCTCCAGTTACACATACAGTACACACAGACAGCACAGTGGCCAATAATATATATTGACAAGGGCATCTGGTTGTCTGTCTGTCATTATGCCCGTTGCACTTTTGTTTACTCTAACATACTGTACGTGATAATCATAGAATTTCCGTAATTTTTAGAACCGACCTTTCACTAAACGTAATGATGGCTGAAGCGTTAAAATGACTTTTGGTTAAGATTTTCAGATTATTGTTGCTACAGAGGGTCCTTGAGAATTGTCGTCTTTCCTGGAATTATTATATGGGAAGACTAATCTTTTACCTGATCTCAGAGGCCATCCGGTATCTTAGACTGCTCCGCTCATTGCCATTTTGCCGATTATTTAGCGGTATTAGATAACAGCATTTCTCTATGTAATGAATATTTGTGCATTGAAGTCATTTACTCTCATTTGCAAGAACAGCTTGGTGAGTTTGACTGCCAGGCTGTTAAGCACAGTTTGGATTAATGGTTTGTTTATTTCTGCTATGTCTTCAACTTCTAATTAGGTTTTACGGAGAATGTTTGACTAAATTACATAATACAAAACATTCATGTTTTACAAGAATAAGAACAGGGAATGCATAAAATTTTTCGTTATGTCCCTACACTTCATCTTGATTATTTATGGAGAGAGAGAGAGAGAGAGAGAGAGAGAGAGAGAGAGAGAGAGAGAGAGAGAGAGAGAGAGAGAGGAATTAGACATATGAGTTTGCAGGAGTTGGTGAACCCAGGTGGCAGTAATGTTTCATTCCTCAGGTCGTCTAATGTAGGAGCGAAGTGAAGGAAAAGCTGAGTTCATTTCATGATGTGAGGATTTTTGATTTTGATTTGTACTTATGCAAGTTCTTTTGAATATTTTATTCTATAAGTCTGACCAGTACTTCTTCTCGTGACTCCTAGAGAAGATTGTCCTTAAAAATGTTAATTTTCTGAGCCTGATTTAATGTTTTCCCTCTTCCAGATGATGCTTTGACCTTTAGGGTTGATACTGGTGTATTAGATGACACAGTTCATGCTGCTTTTTCGGAAGAGTTTTGTTGGTCAGCGATGCATGTCAGTAATATCACCACTTGCTACTGATGATATTTCGTCCAGTGTTTCTTCATTGAAATCGGATAGTTTTACTCTATTGTTTCGTTAGATTACAGAAATACCTGATGCTGCTTATTAATCCACATAAACTCAGACTGCAATTATTGCCTTTTCTGTTTGAATAATTGATTTGCAGTTTTTTCGATGTCCGGTCTGTTAAATTTATTATTTGGAAACTGGTTGATGCTGTTTGAAAGGAAGCATTTTCAGTGTATTCGATGTTTGTTGGTTTACGTGACGATATAACAAAAGCAAACTGTCTTTTGTTCAACAAGTATTTATGACGGTATTGTCATGACTGTCAACAACAAACGCAGGCATTTTTCTATTGATAATAAAATGTCATTAAGCCAAGATTTACCAGTTTTCGTCACAGTAATAAGGTAAAGCTCCGTACAGTGGTGTCCATAATAGCAGAGATCATCCTTTGTGCTGTATTATTGTGAAGGGATGGCTAGGAACGTGACGGGGAAAATGTGAATGTGCATAAACTCAAACCAGATCTTAAGTCTGCTTTTCTGCAAAATTCCCCTGGGTGATTCTTATGTGTTCATTGTAACTTCAACTTACAGCCGTCCGGGTAATTGGAGGTTTTGGCGGTCGAAGAGTACAAGCCAACTCCAACATGAAGGAGGTGAGGATTGTCAGTTTTTGATTTATTCGTTTTTTCTTGACCGTGGAGGGAGGAAGCGTTTTGACGCTTCCAGTCATTCTGTCAACAGTTATGCCATATGGTTAAAAATGTTACACCTCTTTCTATCCTGAAATCAGCATTTTGATATAACTCATCTTTCACTCTTCTCTTGGCAATCCTGGATTTCATATATTTACCTAAAATATCTCCCGTTATGGAACAGCTTGTTTGTTATGGTAGAACTTATTGGTCCCATTAAATCAAAGGGAGCCATGTACATCCAAGCTGTCTAAAATGGTGATACCAGAAAGGAAGTTGGACTGTTTAGTGCCACAGCTCACTTGTGTGTGTGTGTGTGTGCGTGCCACTATTCTGCTGCTGGCGTCTATCGTTTCATATTGGTTGATGCTCCTCGTTCTCCCATACCGAGCACCTGATAGGATTTAATTCATTATTTATAGTTTGTTTCGTGCCTTCAGTAAACATCACAGTTCTCATTATTATCGTTGCTAGAATTTCTCCGATAAGGAATAATGAAGCACATTACGTATATTAATTTACTGTATGTTGTAATTGAAGGTTTGTTTTGTTGATTAACTCTTACTTTTGTATTCTAGCAAAGCAGTGTCCTCAGATTCTTATAACTCACTATTTTTCCATTCCTGTTATTATTCTTGCTTTAATACAACAGTAATGACTGCTTCATTTTGTGCTTCATTATGGTTTGAAATGTTTGTGTTCACATATATAAATGTTTACATATACCCATAATATATATATATAGTATACAATATATATATATATATATATATATATATATGTATATATATATGCCTACATACATACATGAAGGTCTATTTACTGCAATCTAAGGGTTCTGTGAAGTTTAAGAGGCCCATATAAAACTAATCGGGAAAAACCATACATTTCAATTGACAATATTCAAAACACCTCTGAGTATGGCATTTTCCAGGTATCAAAATTAAAGCATTGTCAGTCAGAAATACTGTACTTAGTTTTAATGTATTAATGGTGTTTTATTAGTTTACAGTAGCACACACACAAACTATATATTATATATATATATATATATATATATATATATATATATATATATATATATATATATATATATATATATACATATATATGTATAATGGGAATATGTTATATACTCTTTATTTTTGCCCATGTCAAGAAGATCATGGTTGTATAATTTTTTTAAAAGTTCAATATCAAAACACAGCATTCAGAGTTTTAATACATATAACAAATTTTTGAGGAAGAACTCCCATTTACATATTTGATATGCATTTTTGATTTATGCAAATACTCTCTTAGTGTGTAAGTGTTGATAAGAGTGCTTTAATATTTTAACTTTGTAACTTATGCTGACATTTTTATTATTCATCAGGTTCTCAGTTTCTGAGAAAAGATTGTCAAAACAACCCTCAAATCTTGTTTTTAGTTTTCAAAAAAACTATTGAGATGGATTTGTCTGCCTGTCCATACTTTTTCTGTCCGCCCTCAGATCTTAAAACTACTGAGGCTAGGGCTGCAAGTGGTATGTTGACCAGCCACCTCAATCATCAAACATACCAAAATTACAGCCCTCTAGTCTCAGCAGTTTTATTTATTTAAGGTTGTTGCCATCCGTGCGTCTGGTACATCTAACAACACAGGCTGAGCTGCGGCCGGCATAGCGTTTCTTAAGTTATTATAGCTGTACAGAAAAGTCTATTGCGCTGAAGAAACTTCGGCGCATTTATTACTTGTTTTCAGTTGCTGGAACTTGTTCTTTCACATTTGGCTGTGTTTTCCAAAATAGTTTTCAATTAATGTATATACCATCTCCGTTAGGTGAGAAAGAGGCATGCCGCAAGTGTGTCGTCATGTTATATCGTGATTCTTATAAGGTTATTGGTATACCAACTTTCCTCGACTTTCTGCTCTGACATATGTCAAACGGATTAATCCGCACGTTTAAAGAAAAGGTGTGCCACTTGTATGCTTGTGTGCACGGCACAGTGGTTTATTTCACTCTTGTCTACCAGAAGAAAGCCGCATTGCAATTTGATCTTATGATACATTGTGATGACTAGTCATCCACGCTCTATGCGGTGTAACCCGCTTTTTCTGACGAAGAATTTGACTGCAGGAACTTACGGTTGGTAATTAGTAAGGCCTTATGTTAAAAGAGTTTGTAACAGATGATCTTTGGAGCATTTATCAACTTTTTATAACTGGATTTTTCATCACTACTGGTTCTTTCTCGCCTCCAATATTTTTCCTCTTTCTTTAGATGTTAGCATAGCTTACTCAACAAAGAAGTGGCCTTTTGATTTGTGCCAAATTAATTTGTTAGCGTTTTGACTACTGCCACCATTAATTATAACAGCAGAATGAAAAAGGAACGGACCTTTCAGGAACTGATTCATTTTGACAGCTGACAGGTTCTTCAGGAGACTATCTGTCGCAACCAAAAGAAAAACAGCAAGGAATAGATCACACTTTGTGACTTCTGGCATTAGTATTCTGTTTCAGTCTCTCACCTTCCCCTTCCTTCCCTCTCATCCCTCCCGCAAAGGTCCTTCGATTTCGCCTCCTCCTCAAGCGTTCGAGTGTTGGTCCATCTCTGAACCCCTGGACCAGGTCTTCAAGATCGTTATTTAGAACAACTCGTTCGTTTTGCCTTTGCAAAATGCAGTCTTTTTGTTTCAGAATTATTCGCATGTGCTGCAGGCGTGACTTTGAATAATAATTTTGTGTGTCTGTCTGTCTGTCTGTCTGTCTCATGATAAGTATACATTTAATATATCACTGAAAGATGTCCTTCAGGCGCCACGAACTATCAAAAAGTTACGTAGCAATTTGTAAACATAAATACACGGCCGTAAACGGCACTCGCTCCCGTCGCTTTTAACCAAGATTTCCTTATGCTGAGGAGATTTTGATTTCTAAGGAAGCGCCGCGTGGTGCATGTAATTTGTTGGAGCTTTGATGCTGACATTTTAGACAAAGTGTTGGGCGCTTGAAATGACCACTGAAACTTACGAACGTCTGCTGCAGTTAAAAAAAGATATTTGATAGAAAACGATGGTATTAGTAACAAAACCTTTTCTGAAATCGGCCCAAAAGCCCTGACACTTAGATATTTTGATGTTTTTGTACTTTTGTTTTATTGCAGTTGTCATTACCATAAGTTATTTATTTATTTTCATAACTTTTGCCTACTTTTATTATGAAACATTGATTAGTCAAAAGAAGTATATCACGGGATAATAGGCAAAATTGAGTAAAAAGCAGTTTAAAACTATGTATCCATAAATATAACTGTAAGTTGCATGGCATTTCAAGGTAACGTTGCAAATACAAATTTTCCGTGAGCATTACCCTAACTCACTACCCGGAGGACTTGGCGGCTTTTCTTTTAGTTGCTAGTTGAAAGAGAAGTTCTCAAGAAAATAATTCATGTGGTCATCTTTAGAAAATAGAAAATAACATTTGGCAGTTCTTTATAAGGTAAACATGCCTTGAATCTGTTGACATCTGCCAGAGATTTTGATCCAATATATATACATATATATTATACATATATATATGTATATATATACATACATAAATACACACACACATATATATATACACACACACACACACACATATATATATATATATATATATATATATATAAATTATAAATGCAATTTGACACTTAAAATGGACGTAATTGAGACTGTGTACAAATATCAGATTCAAGGAGAGGAAGAGATGCTACTATCTTCCTGGTGCTTCACGTACTGCACAATGGAGTTAAGGTCGGCATCTAAAAAGATAAGCATTACATCAATAAATGATGTAAGAAATCAGCGTATGCAGAAAAGAAGCTTTCTGTTAGCCAAAGTCTAATCATATTAATGCCATCATTCCTTTGTTTAGTTGTTTCAGTGAATTAGAAAGTTTCGTCATGCATTGGCAACTTACCGAGAAGAGTGTTGGGCACATTGGTGATCGACAGTCACCAGGTCACGATAGTGAAATTCTCAAACTCTGTATCTGCAGATGGAATTAGCTGAGGGGCCCTAATTGAGGGACTTGAAAGTGTCAGGCGAGGATCCCAGATATCTCTTTCCAAAGGTTCTGCAGCAGTGTTGGCAAAGGGCCTCTGTGAATTCTGCCTCTCATTTCTTTCCTGTGCTTTCCACTTCCACTCATCTCCCACCCATCTCAGGCTTCCTGTCTCATAGTTCTCATCCAGGTAGGTCTGGGTCTTGCAACTTCTGGTGTTCAGAGGAGCCAGCTGATACTAGCAAAGGCTGTTCTCCCAAAGGTGCTCAGAAACAGTTTTAATGACAGTAGGATATTTCGATCCGTTGCAGTCGGTTTGCGTTGTTTGAACTCGAGTTATCTGAAATACTGGTTTATGCGAGGCTTTCGCTTTTTTGTTCAAATGGAAGTTTTCCCAGATTTCGTATAGGGGTTTTCAGTGTCAAAGCTTATCAGAAGCAGGATGTGTTAAAAATCAACGAATCATCTGTGAAATTAAGTGATAATTGACGATTTGAAAGGTCGTGGTGTGCAAATCCACAAACTCTTGCATAGTGTTAGAATGCAGTGTTATAGCAGTTACCAAGACTTTGAGCAGAAGAAATAAGATTTTGTCCTAAAACGGTAGTCAAGAGTAATTTGTTTTAAAATGTTAAATAATAAAGGTGAATGCTTTCTAGGAATTTGCAGTGATAGTTGAATGAGTCATTTAAACCACATTATTCCAAAACATGGGGAACTCAACTGAATTGTTCTGTCGCTGGAGCGGTAGAGCTTTGCTGGTTTCGAAAAATAAAATGAACTGATTTTGTCAGGTGTTCTGCTCTGACAGTCCAGCGTGTAGTTTAAGTAGATTAGAAAAAAAATGAGGAAGGTGGGTGGGGAGTGTTCCGTATTTCCTGCCATCCTGTCTAACGAGTCTTTTTATGATCGTGTGAATTTCAAAACATAGATTTTGAATAAACGCCTGGGAATTTTCAAGAGGTTTCCTTTTGTTTTTGTGGCAGGTTGGGTCACATCTTCAAAATGACAGTAATAGAAGGGAGGGTTGTCCAGTTGGCAAATCTCGAGGTAAATTGCTAACCTGGAAGCTCGGACCAAGGTACGCAGTATTTAATTAAGAGGGCACCGGTGAGAGAGCAAGCCTTGGGCTAGATGACAGTCAGCCTCAAGTTATGTTGTAAACTCATCGACCCTTGTTGCATCAGAAACAGATGAATATATGGTTGCACATTGCCTTTGATTGTACTATGATTTATTGTGTAGTTTCAAGTCGTTTGAAGTTTATTTTTATCTTTTGCGATATTTCGTGACATTTTAAAAAGAGTGTGGCAAAGTACCAAAATTTTTCTTTTTGACGTTGGACCCTTTATATATATATGTATGTGTGTGTGTGTTTATACAGGACATGGACACTTCTACTGTTCTTATAGAATATGTAGCAGTTTGTAAATGTATAACGTTTATTGAACACCTTTGCAATGAAAACTTGTCCTAGAGGGCTTATACTATGAAAACCATTATTCTGTTTCACTACCGTTTACTTAATGATTGTTGTATTTTGGTAATCAAAGTTTTTATTACTTTTTCTATAGCAAAACTGTAAATTAATATTAATGCATAACTTTATTTTTATCTTGTGAAAAAATGAGATGTTGAAATGATACGTATTTTTAGTTTTTCATTCATACGGTAAATTTAGCAACATTACTCCAATTCGAAAATGTCGTGTGCAGTGTACCTGGTCTTTTTGTTTTCTCATAAATCAAATGAATGAAGGTAGCCTTTGACACCGTTGAACCCCGCTGTAAATGCAAATGGGTAAATACATATTTTTGTGTTTGGTGTGATCATTCTATTATTTGAAGTGGCCAGAGTCCTGTGCCAGGGATTTTACCCTTTAGACTCCCACTCTTTTATCGCGTATTCCACTTTTATCTTGATTCATTCCAGCTCAGTTCCAGTCACCCTATTTTCCCGGGAGATTTAGCCTGATTCTCTCTCTCTCTCTCTCTCTCTCTCTCCTCTCTCTCTCTCTCTCTCTCTCTCTCCCCAGTTTCGTCATATCTTCGTCAGTTTTCTATTTCATCCAGGTGCCTTTTCCCCTTGCGTCCTTCTCCTTGCTCCTCCCCTCCTCTTTTAATAACCTCAATCACCGTCAATCTCTGAGGACGATGTGCCAGAATAACCGTCGCAATTTCGATTGGGAATTTCCCTTCTTTGAGATCTGCGCTTATGACGAAACCTTTATGTTATTTACGCTTTTATTTATTTATTTAATTATTTATTTAATTATTTTGGTTCGTATGTATTTCGACAAAAGTATCTCATTCTTTTCCGTGAAAGTTGAAAGCGTCAGTTGCGCGTTCGTGTCTGTTGCCAGAATTGTTTTTAATGGTGCATGTTTTTGGGACCTTGTTAGTTGCGTCTGATCTAGTCTGTGTTTTTGTGATCTTTTTTGCTGTGTGATCGACAGTTTCACAATAAACTCGTCATGTGCTTGATTTTATTTATTTATATATATGCAAGTGTCCTTCGTTATTCTGCTGGATATACGCCTTTCAAATTATTTATAATTGCCCTTCGTCATTCTGCTGAATATAGGCCTTTTCCAAATTATTTATAGTGCCCTTCGTCATTCTGCTGAATATAGGCCTTTTCAAATTATTTATAGTGCCCTTCGTCATTCTGCTGAATATAGGCCTTTTCAAATTATTTATAGTGCCCTTCGTCATTCTGCTGAATATAGGCCTTTTCAAATTATTTATAGTTCCTTTCGGGTCATTCTGCTGAATATAGGCCTTTTTCAAATTATTTATAGTGCCCTTCGTCATTCTGCTGAATATAGGCCTTTTCCAAATTATTTATAGTGTCCTTCGTCATTCTGCTGAATATAGGCCTTTTCCAAATTATTTATAGTGCCCTTCGTCATTCTGCTGAATATAGGTCTTTTCCAAATTATTTATAGTGCCCTTCGTCATTCTGCTGAATATAGGCCTTTCCAAATTATTTATAGTGCCCTTCGTCATTCTGTGAATAGAGCCTTTTCCAAATTATTTATAGTGCCCTTCGTCATTCTGCTGAATATAGGCCTTTTCCAAATTATTTATAGTGCCCTTCGTCATTCTGCTGAATATAGGCCTTTTCCAAATTATTTATAGTGCCCTTCGTCATTTGCTGAATATAGGCCTTTTCCAAATTATTTATAGTGCCCTTCGTCATTCTGCTGAATATAGGCCTTTTCCAAATTATTTATAGTGCCCTTCGTCATTCTGCTGAATATAGGCCTTTCCAAATTATTTATAGTGCCCTTCGTCATTCTGCTGAATATAGGTCTTTTCCAAATTATTTATAGTGCCCTTCGTCATTCTGCTGAATATAGGCCTTTTCCAAATTATTTATAGTGCCCTTCGTCATTCTGCTGAATATAGGCCTTTTCCAAATTATTTATAGTGCCCTTCGTCATTCTGCTGAATATAGGCCTTTTCAAATTATTTATAGTGCCCTTTCGTCATTCTGCTGAATATAGGCCTTTTCCAAATTATTTATAGTGCCCTTCGTCATTCTGCTGAATATAGGCCTTTTCCAAATTATTTATAGTGCCTTCGTCATTCTGCTGAATATAGGCCTTTTCAAATTATTTATAGTGTCCTTCGTCATTCTGCTGAATATAGGCCTTTTCCAAATTATTTATAGTGTCCTTCGTTATTCTGCTGGTATAGGCCTTTTCCAAATATGATATTGCCTTTCCCTTACAAAGATAATATTAATGTGATACGAGAAGCAGTAATAATGGTGACATGTTACTGAGCGCTGTCAACGGTTAGACGAAAATATCGCTAATTGACTATAGGATGGTGTTACAAAATTTAAATGATATTCAGGATCGGCGGATGACAAATTTTGACTCGATCATCTGTCACTTCATTTCAAATGGAGACTCTTATTTGACATTGAATGAAAGGTTCTATTTTTTATTCTTTGTATTGACTGAGCGTTGCGTTTCCCCATCTCACGAATGAGGGACCTTAAAATCTCTCTCATAACCCATTGCCTACATTTGAAAGTCTTTGTATTTTTTTGGTGTTTTTGCTTTTGTTTTTGTTCTTTTTTTCGAATTGTAGTTGGTAGGAATAACTCAAGGCATTTAAACAAACTGAAGCTGTTGTGCTTAATCGGTGTCGATTCCAGCAGTGGGCACCACGTATTTTGTGGAAGTGTATAGAATGATAATACATGTTTCACACATCAGAACGATGAGTTTTTATGAAACAGCATAAATGTTCGTGTAATCCTCGTTTAGTGAGGAGGGGCGTCGTTAATTAAATGATTTTCATTGATTTTCCATCTTATGCGATGAGTTTAACAATAAAAAAGTGAGATATTTGAGTGGCATGATTCACAGACAAATGCTTTCATTATGCCATTATGTTTTAAACACAATTCCCTTTTGATGCTTTATTCTCAGTGGTCTAAAACCTTTCTTTTTGTCATTTCTCGTTTACGAAAGTCATATATTATGAAATCGCGATTAGGTGAACTCAGAAGAAAGAATCAAGAGGTAATTGATAATGAATCTTTTATTTCTTGACAGGAACAGACTAAAGATGCCGCAGGGAACGCAACAAGAGTGAAAATCGTTGTGGACATTTTTGGTTCTCTGTAAAAGAAAACTATTGAGATGGCTTTGTCTATCCGTCGGGACTTTTTCTGTCCGCCCTCAGATCTTAAAAACTGCTGAGGCTAGAGGGCTGCAAATTAGTATGTTGATCATCCACCCTCCAATCGTTAAACAAAACCAAATTGCAGCCCTCTAGCCTCAGTAATTTTTATTTTAAGGTCCAAGTTAGCCATGATCGTGCCTCTGGTACCGCCGCCGAGCCCATTCCGGAGGTGTTGCCAACGGACTTTCCCATGACTGCAACAGGAGCAACTGAGCGATCCCTGGTCTTAGCTGAGAGTTTCATACTGCTGCACATCGAGTTTCAAATAACATTATACGCTGTCCAGAAAACTCGATTGCGCCAAAGAAACTTCGGCGCATGTTTGCTTGTTATTAGTTGTTGCCAAATGCTATTTGATGGCGAGATAAACTAAAGAGACGAGTGCAAGACACTTCACAACGAGCGTTGTCAAAATAACCAAATTTATGTTGACAATTGTAAGTTTCGGCTGGCCTCGTTTCACATTTGAGGCAGGTTTTTATTTATTTGGGTGTATAGCTTTCAATCATTAGGCTTGTTGGACGGTTGCCAAGCCTTAGACTGGTTTTTGTCAAGACGACAAAAAAAAAAAGAAGAGAAAGAAGTTAAAGAAAAGCCGTTTAAAGTTCAAGGCAGGTTAGTGAGTAATTGCTAACGTGACTTCTTGTTTAGAATCTGTATTCATGTCACACACAGTGCTGCACTAGGACAAACTTGAAAAAAGATTTTTACTGTTGTCATGATGGCTGTGACATTTACACACTTACGTAGCTAACCACTTCAGCCGAGTATTTTTTCTTACGGTACATTTAAAGAGATGTCATTTGACTTAACCGTTTATTAAACAATGATGCTTTAGACTTCCTCTTGTGATGATGTCTGTAGTATCCTTGTTTCTTGACACTGACACAGTATTCTTTTGTAGTCATAAACTCAGGACTACATATACTGTACATGGTTCTGTATGACATCAAAATAAAAATGTAAGCTATTTTTCCATTTTGAACCTTTACTTGAAGTTCCACCGTAAACATTATGGGGCATTACGCCTATGGAATTGAAACAAGGGACCTGTCAGTATCATAATTATGTCTTATGCAAAAACAGAAGGAAAGTATCTCTTCAGCAAGAATCCTTCAGGTGACAGTGAAAGCATGGACCCTTAATATCAAAATGGTGTTGGAAAATATAGAGAAAGAGTCCCCCCTCTCTCTCTCTCTCTCTCTCTCTCTCTCTCTCTCTCTCTATATATATATATATATATATATATATATATATATGTGTGTGTGTGTGTGTGTGTGTGTATGTATAAATGTATCATATATATACATGTGTGGGCTTTCTTTTTTTGTGTGACACAATATTAAACGTCCTGCTTTCATCATATACGCTGACAATAGCCACATTTTGTTACTTTCTCAGAGTTTCGTAAGGCGGGATATAAAGTGGGCTTTCTTCACTGCTAGATGAGTATCGTCAATAATAATTACGCTCAGTTGAGGGGTCGAGGGTCCCTCTTTATTGATCGAACCCTCTACTCCCCCGTTGCTTTGCTATAGCTTTAAAGAGCAGAAATAATGTCAGGGGAATAGTTGGTTTCTGTATTGTGTTTTTGTGAATTTTGTTTATATTTTACCCAAGCATTTTCACGGCGTATTTTAACTGAATAATCACTCGCCAGCGTTGAGTTCATGCACTTGATTCACGTGAAGGATTGTTTAGGAACAATTATTACTTCTGGTAGTTTTAAAATCACAGTTTAAAAGCTTATTTCTGATTAGCCTTCGCCTTCTTGAACTTTATTTTTTAAGCTACCCAGGAATGTATTTTTAACGCCTTTTGAGATCTTAATAAGTGAACAAAATCCAATTTATCTCTTATATTTTGGGTCTTATACTTTAACTTGAAACATTCTATGGTAAAGGTATGACTCTGAGGAGACGTAGTTGTTTTCTTCTATGATTAGTATCTTGAATACTTGTACAATTTTGAGAGACACTTGTTATATTATGAGTAATCAAAGTTATTTCAATATATAACTTTTCGTGAATCTATTATTATTATTATTATTATTATTATTAATTCATCAGAAATAGTCTTTATGGTTATCAGAAGGTACTGAGTTGTTGGGTAGTTAGGAGCGATACTCGAGTATGTATCATGTAATGGAGAAAGGAAAGACGAAAGTCGTTCAGACTTTGTGGGAGAAAATAATTTTATACATGCAGTTTGTAGATTTGTTTGTGTCAGAATGTTAATTTTTTGTAAGACTTTCCTATTTTGGTAAGTCTCCCATAACCAGAAAGAAGTGACAAGAAAGGTGTAGGATAAATAGCTGTGGTATCGAAGTGTTAGTGAGACGAATTGATATATGTCGGTGTTAGCAAACCAAGTCTATGTTACAATAAGTAGGTTGTTCAACGAACCTCCCGCCTTTTTTTTTCTTCTTTTGAAAGATCTGCAGCAGATTCAGCCTGTATGTAGTTTTCTGCATGGTATTTTCAATTCAGTCCATTGATTCAAAATATCAAATTAAGAGCTATGTGTAGTACATTTTAAGGTTATCTGTTAATTATTGGTGATTTTAAAGACGCTTGAACTTCTACCTAGAACTAAACATCTAGGCTACTGTTAGATTTACGGGTAATTACCGAAAAAGTAATAGAAATGATTATGGACGTTTAATTCACTCTGAAATTGAAATGAAAGGAATATTCATCTCTCTTAGGATTCATTACAGTATAGAATCTCATGTAAGATCAGAGTCATGAGAGAGAGAGAGAGAGAGAGAGAGAGAGAGAGAGAGAGAGAGAGAGAGTCAAGCTCCCTATTATCTTCGGATTGATATCAGATTCCGATTAGAAACGAGATTAGGGATATTGATTAAGATAAAGGCTCTCGATTAGATCTTCGAAGTAGAGAAGCGGAGTCGATCCTTTCCCGATGCATATGGGAACAAGTGCTTTGAAGAAATAAAATCCTTGTGTGTGTGTGTGTGTGTGTGTGTTTGATATCTTCAATGCTTCAATGAACTCCAAAATGATTTCAACAGCTAGACCAGCTTAGATTTCACCATTCAGACCTCCCCATATTTTTTATTTTACGTTGGATACTTCTCTTCTGTTGCATATTCTCGGAGATATTTCCTTGGCCTCAAGGAATTCCTCAAGGTTTTCTATTTTTCTGTGTTGGAAGCTAAAGGACTCCGTTCTTGGCTGAGTCTCTTGGCAGACCGCAGAGAATGCAGTAAACCATTCCCATCGATCGGGTTTGTCTTTTTCTCTGCAAAAGTCACATGCTGTGAAGAAAGTAGTTATTTGATAATTACGTGGCTTTAGTAACTTTGTAGTTGTTCAACGAAGTCATTTTATTTGGAGTAGATAAAGTAGTCCTTAATCGTCCAATAGCTTTTGTCAAGAATCCCTTGTTGTCTGCTTTGAATTAGATGTATAATATATATATATATATATATATATATATATATATATATATATATATATATATATATATATATATATATATATATATATATATATATATATATATATGTAGGTATGCATGTATGTATGGAATCAGGCTTCCATCTCATTTAAAAAGAGAATGATCACTGTCACCTGTGTTGGAGGA
This sequence comes from Macrobrachium rosenbergii, assembly GCF_040412425.1. Lineage (NCBI taxonomy): Eukaryota > Metazoa > Arthropoda > Malacostraca > Decapoda > Palaemonidae > Macrobrachium > Macrobrachium rosenbergii. The sequence continues at coordinate 1,680,248 of NC_089741.1, read as the reverse complement.
GCGGCTGCAAGACAGTTACAAACCTGTTCTTGAGTCAGTGGTAACCTTTTCCGTGACCCATCGACCTCGCCCCGTTTATCGCCCTTCAACTCGCTTATATGTTTCCTTCACAATTTCCCTTTGCCCCTGCTTCGTTTCTTTTGTGTTTTCTAGGCCATCCCGCTGATGATGGTGTTATCTGCTCTATCCGGGATGATTATGGCCCATTTGATTCCAGGAACGACATCATTTAGTGGTTATTTCTGGAGTGGCGAAATCAATGTGTTTTGTCTGGTTTTGAAGATTTGGAAATCGTCTCACTACTAATTGCAAGTCCTACCGGCCATTGCTCTATATTTATAAACCATTATGCGAAGGACATTTTTCATGATTTGGCAGTGATTTACCGGATTTTACAAGGTGAATTAATGCTGGGTATATAAAAAAACTGTAACCCAGTCTGTGTGTGTGTCTTTTGCAATGGTTTGGTAACCATGCTAATTTGTTTGGCGGAGGTATGTCTTTTACCTTGGGCGCTTTTCAACATTCTGGTCCTTTCCGAATTCGAATGTCATTTTATTACACCTTTTTTCTTTATTATGGTTTTACGGTTGGAGGATGCTTGAATTAAAACGGGGCAAGGCAATAAGTGATAAGGTTTCGTTTGTATCGGCAAGTTTTTCTCACACCCACTTTAGCTGATTAGATACACCTTTTTGCTACGCCGTGTTGGAAAAATAGTGATAGGATATTCTTTACCATTTTATGTGCAACACAAAAACGCAGGACTCGGTCCCTGCAATAACATTGTTGCCAGAGCTAAGTTTTCTATGCGTTACCTATATATGTATTTTTAGAGCATTAGGAATACAACCTAAATTCGTAATTGATGTATTTTGATACGGCCCTTTCCTGATAGCACTTTTAATTAATGAAAAAATTTCCTTTAACAATTCCACATTTCAAATTATTGAGTAGGTAACAGTAGTTATGGTTATAGTTTTCCTTGTTAGTATATCTAAGAAACAAAAGAAATCAATAAATGTGCAGCTACAAACAACTAGTGTAAGAATGAGTTTAAAGTTCATGCTGTATGGCTGTTATATATGTGTATGTATATATATATATATATATATATATATATATATATATATATATATATATATATATATATATATATATATATATATATATGTATATAATACACACATATATATATGTGTGTGTGTGTATGTGTATGTATATATGTGCATATATATGTGTGTGTGTTCTAAGGATCGCGTTTCCACAGCTTTTTAAATTTATATGCTCATTCCATAATGGTACGATTTAGTTGAATCATAAGTTATTGGCATTAACTTAATTCTAGCCATGTGTTCCTTTATATGATGTACACGTACTTGAGAAATCTGATTTAATGCAGATTCATTGACGGTACTAATGAAATACTGGAAAACGTTGGGTTTGTGTTACTGTGTGCTTATCTTCCGAGACGCTGGCGATCGTTGACGTTGTGTTCTTGCCGTCTGCGTCCTGTTTCCTCTCGCCATCCTATTCTGTCCAAATACATCTCCCTCTCTCCCTCCTTCCTTCGATTTCCTTGTCAGTTATATGCTTTGGGCTGAGGTCGTAAATAAGTCGTTCTATATTATATGGGTGCTTTTGCGTGCTTTTGTTCCTTAATGAGGATTTCTCATGCGAGTATAATTGTTACGGTTGCCTTCGAAGTTGAGAGGAAGTCGTTATTTTCTCTAATATGTGTGTGTGTGTGACAACAGAATTGAGGTAGGAAGGATGTATGGATTCCGATGAATCTTGATGAATGCATTCGATAGATAACATTCTGATTATGACACTTTTGGTGTCTGTGGCGTTGAAGAGTTGACAATTTGTCACCTTCAATGCAATGATTGGGTAACCATGGTAATTTGCTCGGCGGAAGTGTGTCTTTTACCACGCACGCTTTTCAACATTTTGGTCCTCAACGAATTCGAATGTCGATTTTATTTTTTTACTGCTGTAGCTGTTAATGCAGTACTGATTCTCTGGTGCAGTGATATTTAGTACGTGGAATATTTATTGACGGCTTTTAGGACTAAATTAAAACATCCAAGGTGAAACTGGATTCCAGTGGAATTTGGTTCTTACTGTAAAACAAATTTGCGTGGATGTTTTCCGCAACTTCTCCTGGGTGCTGTTTTTTTCTTCTTCTCTCAGTGAAGTTGAGAAGAGCTAATATTTTTGTCTACGTATCTTTTTTTAACCTATCAAAGTATCTTAAGAACTGGTGGGCGGCTGTTGATGATTTTAGGTAGGCACATTGATAATAATTTAAAAGTTTGGTGTCATGGAAACAAAATGAATTTTTTTTTTAATTACTGGATTTTCCCAACATATGCCATTCAGACCGTGGGATCCAGCACCGTAGCACTCATAATGTAGCCTAATATAATAATACTTCATTGGCACGAGTTCGTTTTCTCATCGTCGAGTGTAATTGGTGGAGGAGGTATGGTCTGTAGTGAGCGCTCTGTCTTGATAGATGATGGTCACTAAGACCAAAAGCATGAGCTTGATTGAGGTAATACAAAAAAAGTAAAATGCGCCGAAGTTTCTTCGGCGCAGTCGAGTTTTCTGTACAGCGTATAATACTGTATGAAACTCACAGCCACGGCCCATGAAACTTTCCGCCACGGCCCGGTGGTGGCCGATCATGGGTAACTTTGAACCTCAAATAAAATAAAAAGTACTCAGGCTAGAGGGTTTGCAATTTGATATGTTTGATGATTGGAGGGTGGATGATCAACATACCAATTTGCAACCCTCAGCCTCAGTACTTTTTACGATGAGGGCGGACAGAAAAAAGTGCGGACGGACAGACAAATAGCCATCTCAGCAGTTTTCTTCTGCAGAAAAACTGAAACGAGCGCGCGTTGAAAGATTCTGACGTTCTTCACGCAGTGTGGACTGAAGATCAACAATAATGTAGTATAGATAACAGCGTTTCTATGATACAGCAGTAGCAATAGAGGACATTTTAGTGAGACAGCTGAGATAATCATGCATTTTTCCACTAATGCTTAGTTCGGCGGAATTGTTACTATTTCCTTCTAATCTTTCTGAA
>NC_089741.1:1644645-1672145 GCF_040412425.1 Macrobrachium rosenbergii | reverse complement strand
CTCTTAAATAGATTGACCGATAAAAGTGGGGTCGATCGGTGGGTGAGCTTTATGAAGGTTCATGCTGATAATTGCGTTGCTATGGACGTGACGAGAAGCGAAATCAGCAGAATAAGAGTAATATATTTTTTGTGAAAATGCAGATTCCGTTAGATATTGTTATTCGGGAGGTTCGTGCATTCATTTGAAGCAAGAGAACGCATCAGACATCGGCAGAATAGAGGTTATCGGGGATACACATTAAACTATATATCAAAAATAAACGTTATGATGAAGTGAATTTATAGCTCTGACAACAAATTGAGATTGGAGTGGTAAGATTTTGATTAAGTTGGCGTTACGTCAGCACGGATCCTTGCCTTAGGCTGACCTTGTAAGTGAGGCCTGGTGTGGATCTCTGCACTCAGCCTACAACTAACTGAGATTTGATGAGACATGAATCATTCTGGTTGTAGCGTTGCAGTGTTTCTCAATTTGAGATCATCAGCATCTGGCCCTGTTCCCAGCTCTGCAATAAATGAAATTAAGCATTCACTGACAGTGAACAAAATATCGACTAATACGTGACAAAATTAAGATGTTGGGGCTTTGCATAATTGGCAGGATGCACATAGTAAAATGACGTAGGTAGCAAAGGCAATAATAGAGTTTTGTTATAGAAATAAGCTTGCGGTATGTGGCTGAGCGGGAGGTCTGTCTTTGATGTTAACCATAATGTTCACATGAAATAATAAAGTATTCTGTGGAAATGAAGACCTGAGACTGAAGACCTGGGATTGGAATTGTGGAAGAGAAGTTAACCTTTGCAGTGTACCACCTCATGCACTGGTGTGAAGGAATGAAGGAACGCCACTTGTAAATGAGCATGACACTACCTTCCCAAGACAAAATTAGGAAAGGAGAATTGATATGTTTGATGGTAGTCTGTTTAGCAGGAAGAAAATACAAAATGCGGGGAATTACCTACACATGTGTGGGATTGCCTACACATGCGGGACTTCACTGCACTTGTTGGTCGAGTGTCGCAGTTTTGTGGACTTGAGATTATCTTTCCTCCTTGAGCGCCTAGGTGAGGAGAGCCATTACCATCTCTTTGAGTTGTTGGCGAGTATGTTCTTCGCAGCGTACCTTCGGCCCCTAGCTGCAACCCCTTTCGTTCCTTTTACTGTACCTCCTTTCATATTCTCTCTCTTCCATCTTACTGTCCACCCTCTCCAGACAATTGATTCATAGTGCAACTGCGACATTTTCCTCCTGTTACGCCTTTCAGACCTTTTACTGTCAATTTCCGTTTCAGCGCTGAATGATCTCATAGGTCCCAGTGCTTGGCCTTTGGCCTAAATTCTATATTCAATTCAATTCAACTGGCGAGGATGACAGCATAAGTTCCGATATGCATTCTGACTCTGGGCCAGAAAATGTCTGCTGTCAAAAGTACTTAAATATGCATTCAAACATTAGCCCTAGCAACTCCAGCAGTCTGTTGCTTTCAAACTTGATCTTTGGGAAAGTCTTACCTTTTTTTAATTTCTGTCCATGAGAAAAATCTGTATTTGAAAGGAAAACTGTTAAAATATAATGAGCTGAGAAAATGAAGAACCAGTTTTACAAGGTAATTTGAAAATCCTACCTAAATGCAGACGAAAAGGAAATTACTTGATCAGTCTCGTTATTAGAGTTCTTTAGAGGTCTCCTGTTAAACGCGCAAGGAACATTTCTGAGAATAATTGTAACGGTTTATGTTGAATTTGGCACTCCTGTTTACACAGGTCGCCCAACCTGTCTTGCCCCCAGTGGTGTTTTTCTAAGGTGAACTTCACTAGCCATCCTATCCCTTGTACTTCTGACTCTCTCTCTCTCTCTCTCTCTCTCTCTCTCTCTCAAATGATATCACTAGCTTCTCAAGTACATTTTCATTGTCCCATATCCTGTTTAAAGTGTTATGGAAACATTGAACTGGATTGAATTTTGTGTTTTTGGATGGTCCTCGAATGCAGATGGTATTTTAATTATATATATATATATATATATATATATATATATATATATATATATATATATATATACATATATATATATTTATATTTATATTATATATATACACACACTCACAGACACACAATAGCATTATATAGAATATTCTTTGTGATTTCTTTTTAATGAATATATGCCTCAGTTTTTTCGTGGCCGCCCTCTTTACTTGACTTGATTTCATTTTCCTTTGCTTTTGCCATATCGTCTTTAAGTCGTTTATTAGTGTTGCTTGTTAGTGGTCAGGACCTGCTCGTTGACTGTCCCTTGACTAGATCCTTTTTGTTAACGAGATAATGGGCCTCATTCACATTTTTACATGAAATTTTTTCCATCTCTCAGGAAACAGTGAAAATAAGGGAAACGAAAAAGCCACCGAGGACAAAAGAGAAGGTAGAAAAGTCCCTCAGAGTGGCGCAGTTTAATGCACAGTCTATTCGTAACATAGTAGATCTCTTCAAAGCATTGATAGCAAGTGAAGAATTAGACATAATAGGTATCACAGAAACATGGATACAAAAGGCAACAAGAGACTTTGTAGGAGAGTACCAAATAGCTGGATATTAATTGTTCAAAAAAGATAGACCCAATAAAAAATGTGGAAGCGTTACGTTATATGTCAAGGACCCCCCCTCAATCCAATAGAGTATAAAATTACAACCACTCAAGAAGTAATTGGCATTAGTGTAAGCAGTTTAGGGAAGAAGCTAACTCTAATAGTAGTGTACAGACCTCCCCACCAACCACAAATGTCCGACGAGGAGCTGTATTCGCTACTAGGACAAGAAATAAACAACAAACTCTGCATAATAATGGGAGGCTTCAATGCAGCAGTAAACTGGGACACTATGACCTCCACATCAAACTTAGAAGGAAAGAGACTTTTAGAATTTGTCAAAAATGAATTTCTCCACCAATGGGTTGACAAACCTACTAGAGGAAACAATATACTAGACATTGTCCTAACAAGCCCTTCGTTGGCTGAGTCGGTTGAGCTTCAGACTGTCACTCGATGGGCCGGAGTTCAGTTCCCCCGGCCGGCTGATGAAGAGTTAGAGGAATTTATTTCTGGTGATAGAAATTCGGATTCCACAATAAGCTGTAGGTCCCGTTGATAAGTAACCAATTGGTTCTTAGCCACGTAAAATAAGTCTAATCCTTCGGGCCAGCCCTAGGAGAGCTGTTAATCAGCTCAGTGGTCTGGTAAAACTAAGGTATACTTAACTTAACATTGTCCTAACAACAGAAGATAACCTTGTGTCTGACCTTTCAGTAGGTGCAAGTTTAGGCAAAAGCAGCCATAAAATTATTACATTTCATATTAATATTCGCCATAAAAAAGAAAAGAAGATACTAAAGAGATTAGACTACCGTTGAGGAGACCTAAAAAAAACTAAATGAGAATGTTAAAAATCTTGAGTACGACAAGAACACAGACATAGATAAGTACTGGGAAGCCTTTCTAGAAGAATACACAGAAAAACGTTCCAGATGTATGAAACATTAAAGCAAATACAAACAAATTGCAACCCTCAGCCTACGTGGTTCAACAGAGAAATTAAAAATAAAATAAGAGAAAGAGACATTGCACAAAACAATGAATCCACACCCAACACCAGAAGAAGCAAGCAGGCATAAAGAACTCTGTAAAATGGTGGACAAATTAGTAAGAAATGCAAAGATAAACGAGGATAAGAGAGTTGCATCAATTTGTAAGGAAAACCCAAAAGAATTCTTTGCCCATGTTAATAGTAGGAAAACAATAAAAAATTGCATAGGTCCCTTAAGAGACAATAGCGGAAACCTAGTGACTTTATAAAAAGCGGAGTTATTAAATAAATTTTGTACTAGTGTTTTCACAATTGGAGACACTACCTCAATCCCTGAACCAGCTATTAAATAGGAAGGGGCAGAACCGCTTGACAAAATAATATTTACAGAAGAAGACATTAAAAACAAAATAGAAAAAATAAACAAGTTTAAATCTCCTGGCCCGGATGGAATTCATCCAAGAGAAATTAAAGAGTTAAAAGAGGAGATAGTTCCTCACCTATATAAACTCTACAGAAAAACTGCAGAACAACGAAAGGCACCAAAAGGATGGAAACTAGGTAATGTGCCCCCAGTTTACAAAACAGGTCCAAGAGAAGAGCCAGGAAATTATAGACCAATCTGTCTAACATCAGTCACTTGTAAGATTTTTGAGTCCATAATTGCAGATCAAATTGTGGATCACACAACACGGCTTCAGACAAAACAGATCCTGCCTTTCAAACCTCTTCGAGTTTTTTCATAACATGCCTGGTATTTACGATAGTAGCAGAGCAATAGATATACTCTGCTTAGATTTCGAAAAGGCCTTTGACAAAGTTCCACACAAGAAACTAATGATAAAAGTTAGAGCTTAAGAATTGTAGGAGAAATAGCAGACTGGATTGAAGACTGGCCAACGAATAGAAAACAGAGAGTCGTAATAAATGGTGAAGAATCAGAATGGGCAGATGTGACCAGTGGAGTTCCTTAGGGTTCTGTCCTTGGCCCACTCTTGTTTTTGATTTACATTAATGACACTGATGTAGGCTTAACTAGCAGGATAGCCAAATTTGCAGATGACACCAAACTAGGTGTAAATGCAGCAGACCCAGATACAGTGGAAAGTTTAAGAAATGATCTAAGGAAAATAGGAGAGTGGTCGAAAAGATGGCAAATGCCTTTAACTTGGATAAGTGTAAAGTCTTACAAATAGGAACAAACAACCCTCATGCCAACTATGTGCTATTTGGAGTCATTATTACCAAGGACTTAAAATCCACAAAACAGTGCATAAAAGCTAAAAAGAAGGCACAGAACAAGGAGGCAATTCAAATACAGAAACAAGGAAACGGTGCTGCAGCTCTACACATCCGTAGTTAGACCTCACCCTAAATATCAGTACAGTTTTGGTCACCAACACTAGGAAAGGACATAAATAGATTAGAAGGGGTACAAGCAAGAGCCACAAAGTTAATTCCATCCATCAGGCAAATAGGTTGCCAAAGATGACTAGAGAGCCTGAACATGTATGGCTTAATAACACGACGATTGCGAGGACAACTCATAGAAACATTCAAAATACTGAAAGGCATAACAAAAGTAGACAGTAACCTCATCACATTAAACGAAAACCAGACGAGAAATAATGGATGGAAACTAGAACTGAAGAGATACAACATATCTCATTATGGGAGCTTCTTCACATACAAGATATGTGATACATGGAATAAACTGCCACCAGAAGTTGTCAACAGCAACAGTGTGGAAGAGTTTAAAAGAAAGCTAGACAAAATCATTAAAGCACTGTGAATGAACAGTAAAACCTGCTCCTAGAGATAAGTGAGCACACAATGTCTCCTCGGATGGACTAAAAAGTCTTTGAGACATTTTAATCCTTGCAACTCTCTCTCTCTCTCTCTCTCTCTCTCTCTCTCTCTCTCTCTCTCTCTCTCTCAATAATAATACAACTGTTTCCAATTTAGTGGTTTACTCGAAATTTCCATTTGTAATGCCTGAAGGTGTTTTCAATTTTTAATTTTGATTAAAATTTGGGGAAGATGTGCCTTTTTCTTCTCAGTATGGTAGTAGTTGTATCACTTATTTTTATCTTATCCATATATTACGCCATTGCTTTATTTTTTTATGTATTTTTCATGGAGGTATTTACGTCACAAAAAGGAACTACATGGACATCATAGGAAGCGCTGCCTTTTTCCACTTTTTTCCTATGCCTGTGGCTTGGCATATCCCAGCCACATTACAGACAGTGGTCATTTGATTTGTAAATCGCTATCTATTTAGGATCGAAGTGACGCTGAGAGAGAGAGAGAGAGAGAGAGAGAGAGAGAGAGAGAGAGAGAGAGAGAGAGAGAAAAGTCAAGTATACCTTAGTTTTACCAGACCACTGAGCTGATTAACAGCTCTCCTAGGGCTGGCCCGAAGGATTAGACTTATTTTACGCGGCTAAGAACCAACTGGTTACTTAGCAACGGGACCTACAGCTTATTGTGGAATCCGAACCACATTATAGCGAGAAATGAATTTCTATCACTAGAAATAAATTCCTCTAACTCTTCATCAGCCGGCCGGAGACTCGAACTCGGGCCTACCGAGTGCTAGGCCACAGCTCTACCGACTCGCCCAACGAAGAGCTTAGAGAGAGAGAGAGAGAGAGAGAGAGAGAGAGAGAGAGAGAGGTACCGATCATATTTTATAAGAATAAATAAGGATGAATGGTTGATGTTAAAAGTTCTTTCTAGTGAGTTTTCATTTTCTATGATAGCTTAATTCGAAAGTTACTGGTTGTAGTAACGCGTGAATTCGACCAACCATTATTTCTCGAAAGAGAGAGCGGATTGGATGTTTGTTTTCATTTACATCTGAGATTTCCTGAAGGCCCAGGAGCTTCCACAATTTGGGAAGAAATATTTTGACGCAACTTAGTGTACTTTCCCGGTTTACCTTCTACTTACAAAATTACTATTGTTTTCCTCTTATATATATATATATATATATATATATATATATATATATATATATATATAGTTATAATATATATATATATGTGTGTGTGTGTTTTATAATATATATACAAATATATATATATATATATATATTATATATATACAGTATATATATATATATATATATATATATATATATATATATATATATATATATATATATATATATATATATATATATATATTTATACATATATGTGCTATATATTATTATTATTATTATTATTATTATTATTATTATTATTATTATTATTATTAATATTCAGAAGATGAAATCTATTCATATGGAACAAGCCCACAGGGGCCATTGACTTGAAATTCAAGCTTCCAAAGAATATGGTGTTCATTAGGAAGAAGTAAGAGGAGATAAAGGGAAATACAGAAAGAAGAGATCCCACTCACTTATTAAAAAAAAAATAATAATAATTAGCAGGTAGATAAAAATATATTGAAATGCAAGGAGAATAGTGTTGGGTATTAATGCATTGCTCCTTCGCTTGAACTTTTGAAGATCTAATTGCACGACATCCTTTGGGAGGCTGTTCCACAGTTCAACCGTGTGAGGAATAAAGGACCTCTGAAACCGAGAAGTTCGACAGTGAGGCATATTTACTGCATGTGGGTGCTGCTGTTCAGCGAATCTGGTTGCTCCTGGCAGGAAAAGGGGATAGGGATCAATTGTGAATGTGAAAGATCTCTGTTGAAATACAACTTATGAAAAATGGCAAACAAGAGACCATCCGTCGATGGTTCAAGTCATAACTACTACTATTAGGAAGCAGAAACCTACCACCACGAACCGCTCTATCTAATAGAGAGAAATCTGTGGCAGAAGCAGACATCCACACCGAAGAACAGTATTCTAGTAAAGGGAGTACAAATGACCTAAAACAGGTTGCATTGATTTTATCACTGTTATAAATATATGAGGCCTTACGAACAATACCTAACTTTCGTGCGGCATTTGCTGAAACTTTCATTAGATGTTTCTCAGAAGTTAGATGTGAGTCAAAGGTTACACCTAGAATAGTTAAAGCATCAGACTCGTTCAGCAAACATCAATAGTGTTTTCGTTTTACTGGAGTTCAGCCTCATGCCTCACTGACTACACCATTCCCTGATCCGGTCCATGTCCCGATTGAGGCTGACGGCAGCTTCACTTCTCAGAGGTGGAGACTACTACACCCACAAGTGTTGCATCATTGGCATACTGAACAATTTTGTTTTCCAGGCCAACAACCATGTCACTTATATACACTAAAAATAACAGTGTACCAAGAACACTACTCTGTGGAACTCTAAACACTAGTGCCTGGTGATTTACTAAATCGAAAGCAGCACTAAAATCTAGCTGAATTACTCTGCACTCAAAACCCTTATCAAGGTTCCCTTGCAAATGGCATTTCAAGTCTAATAGAGCATCGCAGGTACCTAGCTGCTTCCTATATGCATATTGACTATCAGCTAACACTCCTTTAGATTCAATATACTAATATAGTGGCTTAAAAATAAATTTTTTAGATTCAACATACTAATATAGTGGCTTAAAAATAAATTTTTCAGCAACTTTGGAGAGCACAAAAGAACAGAGATTGGTCTGTAGTTACTGCAGTTTGCTGATATGCCACTCTTTGGAACAGGCACTGCATTACTAAGCTTGCTGCTCATCCGCAAAAGATACTACGTCGACATCAAAATCTATAGACTCTATAATCTTGGGAGACAACACAGTAGAAACTTTTAAAAAAACAAGGGAAGAAACCATCAGGATCTTCTCCATCCAGCTATCAAGATTATCAGAATTTTCTGAACATCCTGGAGTAAAATGCAAATTTTGTAAGAAGAGGTTCAGGATGACAAGCATCAGGGAGAGGATTATCTTTAGCAGTTCATTGCTTAAATTCAAAAGCTGATTGAAGCAGTTCAGCCTTTTCCCTTGGGCCAGTAATCAATCTACCATCATCTGTGCAACAGCCATTTTTAATGGAATAAAGAATTTCTGCATTTGACTTTGACTTTGTTGGAATGGAAGACGAGCATGACCCAAAAGATAGATGATGCCAGTTTGGTCCACCACAGATGAGGCTGAGTAATTCCTTCAGGTTTCCTCCTCCAGGAATTATTGTAATTTCTCTCGGCTGTATGGTAGATTCTATTCGCAGCACGGTGAGTCTAAACAAAAATGGTGTGATTTTCTTTTGAACGAGTTTCGTCTCCATGTGTTGAATTTGGTCTGATTGTCATGGTAAGCCTCGTCTACATGTATCATCAAACCATGGCTGATCATTTGTCAAGAATTTGATGAGACATACCTCATTAAAATAGCCATCAGCGTTTCATTTAACTTTACTCTTTTATTTTAATTATCATCATATTATTACATTTGAAATATTATAGCGTATTTTAAAATTTATTTTAATTTATTGCCTGAAGAATTTAACCAGTCTTTTTAAAACTGCACGAAGTAATTTGCTGAAACAAGACAATGGGTCTACCATCTGCGCATGCGTGATAGATCAGAAACGCCCTGAAAATAAGAGGAAGAAAAGGTAAAAAAATCCTTTATGTGGAAAGGGCGAAGATACGATGACATTTATAAATAAAAAAAAAAAAAAAAATATAGGGCTTCTTCTCATTTCGACTTTTGGAAGGAAATATCGCCAGTGATCGCTGGACGGTGATTGCTATCATTACGATATCAAACAGGACCAAGGGCAGAGGAAGACGTCCATAACAACGGCATACCTTTATTTGTGCTTACGTTTCAAGACATCTGTCTCATTATCAAAGCTGGAATAAGTAAAATATAAATATAAAATCAGACTCATACTTAAAATTACAATCAAAATATAAAGAAAAGTTATACAAAAAGAAAGACAAAATTAAGAAGACCGTTACCGTTTGTACGGAGTATAAAAAGTAGAGTGACATAAACAAAGAATTCCAGGCCAGGGGTAAACTCACGTCAGGTACAGAGTTGTTGAGGTAGTTTGGTTGTTCAATCTTGGTACTAGTAGTTTAATAAAAGAGATTCAAAGATAGGAAGCGAAGAACTGGGGACTTTGGAAAGTATTTTAAAATTTCTATAATCAATTTCTGTTTTACATCTTTTGGCGTGTTCTCGAATATTTGAGAACTCTGGATTAGATAGTTTGACTCCAGTTCTATAACTGAGCCCCCTATGACAATCAATTGCACTTTCAGTAGGCGGCGTGAGGCGCCCACGTATTTCCCCTGACTACATCGGGGGCAAGCAAATAAATAGACGGTGCTTGATGTCATAAGAGGGCTAATTTTGTCTTTTGTACTGGAATAATGATTTGATATTAAGAGGATTGACCGGAATCAATTTACAGTTAATGGCAGGTGCATACTGTTGAATTAGGTTATTCAAAGTGTTGTAAAAAGACTTATCGTGGATCATAGGGAGACTGGCGAAAAATGTCATCTTAGGAACTGTAGGTATTTGTAATTTAGGTATATATATTTATCATTCAGAAACTTATTTAAATAGGTATAAAAAAGTCTGGGAGGGTAACAATTGTCTCGAAAGTATTTGTATAAAAAAGTTATTTCATTATTAAAACCAAACCAGCTGGAAGTTACATTAAAAGCTCTGTGGAAGACGGTAACCAAGGAATTTAATTTAAAGTTAAAACAGCAATGGCTATAAAAATTCAAACCTAGACCGGAAAAAGTCTTTTTCCTAAATACTGATGAATTAAAACAATCGTTTTCTCGAGTAACTAAAACATCCAGAAAGGGTAATTTATTATCATTTTCATGCTCAATCGTAAACCTAATATTGTCACCATATTTATGTATATATATATTTAGTTGAGAAAATGTTCACATTGAAAATATATGGATTACAGGAAGTGAAGTTTTGTTGGTTAGTTGAAGAAAGGACTAGCGGAATATATAAATTTACTTAGACCGGTATTTGCGTTTCGGCAACTGTTGGACCCACGGTTATGAAACATGAAATTTTTTTTAGAATGACTGGTTATTATTTAAGAACGTTGCTTGGGTTTTGCAAACGAACGAGACACATCAGTATTAAGAACGGGTTTGGGATGTTGATCTGATGATGACAGTCAACCAAAACTTAAGTAGTTTACTCGGAGTTAATGGAGTGTTTTCTCAAGTTAGCTGCCTTTCCTCTACCAGGCTCCCATCTTCCTCCATCGTGGCTTTTCAGATTGATTGAGTTATATGCCCTCTTTACATTATGTGAGAAGTTTAAAACGCGTCTCAATATGAAAAATAAAGTATTTCTTAAAATCTCCTTGCGAGAGGGGCGGAAGGATCGTCAAATGGTATGAATCAGGCAAAGTTTATGAAATGTCAGACATCTATAAAAAGAAGCTTTGGAAATGTTGGTCGAAGAGAGAAATATATATTTGTTTTTCATTTCTTCCTGTCGAATCATTTCTATAAGAGTTACACCCACAAGGATTAGGTCTTATCGCATCTTGAAGATTACTGTAGGTTTTGAAATCTTAAGATATGTACTTCTGAATTTGGAACTAATTATACATGTGTGTGTATATATATACATACACACATACATATACACATACACACGACAGTGAAGTCGGAGTTGTTGCTGTCGGCGGATCGAATGCTCCAAGTGAAGAACCACTTGTCAATTATAACTCCCCTACAGTATTATTTCCGAGGTTGAGCAAAAGTGGATATTAAACGTTTATAGCTTAATGTTTGTGTATAGAAAAAATGTCACGGTCATATGATATAAAATATATATAAATATCCTGTATACACTCATTCAACAAAAGGTCTGCCCCTAATAGGTCGTCGCTGGGAAGAAAGAACAAAAAGCCACTGCCGCATTCATCATTCATCTGCTGAATCAAACATGACCCTTTTACAGAAAACTTCCATACTATTATTCGCTTCTTCTACTGTCGAGGAAGGCTCATCAACACCTCTCTCATTCCCTGTCACAAACACACACACACACACACACACATATATGTATGTATATATATATATATATATATATATATATATATATATATATATATATATATATATATATATATATATATATATATATATATATATATATATATATATATTTATTACACAAGGGTTCATGTATGCAAATGATTGTGCGTTCAAGGAAAATAATAATAATAAGGTCTTTGAAAGCAAAATGGTGAGATATCGTAAATCTTTTAGAAGTGAGTGAAAGAATTTCACGATAGCGCATCCCTCCCAAACATCATCCGACTCGACACCATAGACCTGAAAGAAAGAATGATTTCAGAGCTGAAAGAGATGAAAAAATGTAGTGTCGAGTATGAGACCCAATTTGTGAAAATCTCGTTATGAATGAAGATACTGTGCAGTATGTGTGCCCGTATCTTTCTATTAACCTTCATTTGTGCCTACCATTCCGTATCATACACAGTTTA
Organism: Macrobrachium rosenbergii; assembly: GCF_040412425.1. Classification (NCBI taxonomy): domain Eukaryota; kingdom Metazoa; phylum Arthropoda; class Malacostraca; order Decapoda; family Palaemonidae; genus Macrobrachium; species Macrobrachium rosenbergii. The sequence continues at coordinate 1,660,117 of NC_089741.1, read as the reverse complement.
AAGGTTGACTAACTCTATTGCATCATACAGCATCAGTGTATCCCGTTCACCGTTTTGTAGACCCGTATACCTTGATGGTTTTCAGAATTCAAATGGTTGTCCGTGTGGTGTCTGCCGTAGGATTAGTTGCGTCTATATTATTCTATTGTTTTACTGGGTGTCTGAAGTGTTGGGGAACCGTGCGGACGGCAGCTTATTCTTTATTGGGTTTCTTTTGTAATTCCTTTGTGGGAAAATATTTCTTCATAATCCTTTGATTTTTGTTAACAAAATCTTGTGTAGACCTGTCTTTTGATCTCTGAGGTAGGAGCTAATCTCGGTCTGACACACACACATGGATGGGAAGGAGAAAGAACGCACCAACTAGTGGACCGCAGCCCATGTAAATATTTCAAGCTGTTTATTTTAGTAATTGGTCAGAGATAGGCAGTAATTTTGTTTTTTCCCCTATTATTATTCATTTTGTGGACTGATTTCTTTCTGTATTATTTTTCCTCCTTTTAAATTGACATTTAGTCTGTCTTTGTTAGACATTCTTGGGCTAATTTTTTTTTTTCTTGTGGAAGGAGGTAGATTGCGGTTCAAAAAATAGATTTTAAATATCTTTAGACTTTATTATAAGTATTTCTTTGCAACTGGTAAATCACCCGAGCCGCTTTCGTCGAAGGTAGTCATTGACATGGAAGAAGGCTCGTTCGTGAAGTGTTAAGCACTGATATTTTTCACGTGTTTACTTCCTGTTTCCCACTCATGAAATGTGGAGTGGTGCAAGATAGTAGTGCCCTGATGGGATTTTTGCTACTTCATCAAGATATTACAGTATTTGAAAAGGAGTAGAGATGCTGCATTTACTTTCCAATTATACACTACATCGCCCAGTCATGCCTCTTCAGTTATCTGATCACTCTAACCGGCTGCTTTTTGGAAAGGGCCTTGCTGGCATAAGCCTACTTAATCTAAACGAACCACTAATCGTGAATAGAGCCCCAGCTTGAAAGAAAAAAGGCTGTAGGGCGAATTGTTCAGTTCTACAGAAAATATTGATTTGGAGTGGAATTAGTTTTGTATGAAAAACTAACAAGTAATTTCTTATAGTAAGTATAGTAACAGTTTCATTACCAAATGAAGAATAAAAAACAGATTAAGAAAAAAATGCGTTGGATCGATGAAAAGATATTGCAGAATTTAGCACTGAAAAGAGAAAGTATCACGAAATTAGAAATAAGCATACATTTTTAAATGGATCCCTTTTTGCATTCTGAAACTTTCCTCTGAGAAATGAAGAAGAAAAAAGCTGATGAGATGGGTATAATTTTAAAGTACCCAACGTGCCAGTCAGGAATTGGAAGAGGCACATCATTTCTAATCGCCTAATTGAACGGATCGTATAGCGTTAGACCTTCCTCTTTCATGTTATAATTAAGATTTGCATAAAAGTTTTCAAGTCATCTCTCTCTCTCTCTCTCTCTCTCTCTATTTTGTAAATTTCATCTGTTAACCTAAATATTTTTTCTTTTGTATTGTCCTTTCCCTTAATTTTACATTTCACATTTAAGTCAGCATTGTTTTAAATGCGCAGGGTTTGATTTATTATTTTGCGTTTGTCAGTTAAAGTATACAGTAGGATCAGTATTACGCTGTAAATCTTTCTAAATACTTGTATTGCATACTCCAGAAAAATTTACAAAACATATATTAAGTGAAACAAGGTAAGATTTCGCAGATGAAAATGAGAGCACAGCGTTATTTGCGTTGGAAAGTTGGAAAGTAAACATTGTGGACGGAGAATTATCACAGATACGGTTTTGGTTGTGTTCTGTAATAAACAAGTAAAAAATGCGAAGAAGTTTCTTCGGTGCAATCGAGTTTTCTCTACAGCATGTAATGCTGTATGCAACTCTCAGCCGCGGGTCATGAAACTTTCAGCTAAGGGCCGATGGTGGCCTGTTTGTTGGCATCCACAGCGGTGCCAGACGCACGGTCATGGCGAAATTTAACCTTAAAAACAGTAAAAGCTACTGAGGCTAGAGGGCTGCAATTTGGTATTTTTGACGAATGGAGGGTTGATGATTAACATACCAATTTGCAGCCCTCTAGCCTCAGTAGTTTTTAAGATGTGAGGGCGGACAGAAAAAGAACGGACGGACAGACAGATATCCATCTCAATAGTTTTCTTTCACAGAAAAATAAAACGGCAGGAACAACGCCATATTGGCATTTCAGCTGTGTATGAATGAGGGAGCGCTTCCGAATGTCTACGTCGTTCTACGATTGCTTATCATTGGGAGCAAGTGCGCTCCCCCACCTACACTTGAGAAATTTGTTACGTTCTTGACTTTTACGGTGAATCCCATTCTCCTTTATAACATGATCAGGACTTTCGGAGATGGGGGTAGATGCTGGGAAGGAATAGAGATGAATACGGAAGTTCGAGAGATTTTAGGCGGTGTTTCAAGTCCCACAGGCTCTCGTACAGAATGGTTGCATCTTTACACTAATATAGTGGTGGATTAATGCTTTCTAATTTTGTTCAAGGATGATAGTAATAGAAACAGAAAAAATATGCAGAAAAGAAAGAAAATGAGCCCTGAAATAGTAAGTGCATTCAAGGTTGGATGAAGATAGTTTTGTTGAGATTTGATCGTTTACTGAATCAGGAAAAAAACGTAAAATTTCTTTCAGACTGGCTGTGACCAAAGTGGCTAGTGTATCTCTTTCATTACTTTGCAATGGAAAATGAACTGTAACCATTTACTCGTCTCCGATTTCATAACATTAAACTTAGCAAGATCGCCAGAAGCTGTAACATCAAAGTGGAAAACATATTGTAAAAACGTTTTCTCTCTCTTTTTTTTTTATTTCAGTTAAGTGTAGAGCTGCCTTAAGGGATTGACGTTAAAGGTGTGTGGGTAGTTCTCATACTAATTTGTAATTAACGTAGGCGTCTTGAATGAAAGGTTGTTTGAGAGACTTTTCTCAGAATAAAGGCTTACCCCACAGTTTTGGTCTCTGAATTCAGGCGCTGTCTTGTATCCCTGCGTTTTATTATTGTGATGATGAGATGGCTAGAGGGGAGCATCAGAATCTTCTGTTCCTCTGTAAAGATATGCTATATATATATAATATATATATATATATATATATATATATATATATATATATATATATATATGTGTGTGTGTGTGTGTGTATACTGTATATATATGTGTGTATATGTGCACTATTGTGTAATATATATATATATATATATATATATATATATATATATATATATATATATATATATATATATGTATATATAATATGGTATATATTTATATAATTATATATATATATATATATATATATATATATATATATATATATATAATTCAATAATTAGCCACCTTTTACTTATACATATTGCTCCAACCACCTCTATCTTGTAAGTTACTTACTTGCTCTCAGGATATTAGAATCATGGTCTAAGAAAGAGAGACTTTCTTAGACCATGATTAGAATACCCGCACTGGGAAGGACGGGTATTCTAGTCTCCTGAGATCTAATATACTTTCCAGTACCTCTTCCATACGATCTGCCCAGCACTTTTATTGGTGAGCATTTTCTCTTTTCTCCCAATCTTTCTCCATTGAGTTCAGAGGGCCTGACAACCTCGAAAGATTGCAGTTCATCTCTTCACCTTTATAACCCAATCTCTGTGTATATCCACATGTCTCTCCCCCTTTCAGTCCTACAGAAACAATTCATCTCGGCTTTCTTGACTTTTTTTTTTCAGCGAATCGCATTCAAAAATCCCATTTCCCACCCAGGAAAGAAAATTGAGTCATCTCTGCTGTCCTACTACCAAACTTTGACTTTCATAGGCGCTCCTCGTCTCTTAAAGATCTTTGGCATGTACCCGACTACCTTCTTTGATTCACATATCAAGTGACTCTCCTCGTCTCTTACTTTCACTCCGGAATACCTGTGCGAATCAGCAGCTTCTGTTCTTAAACCGTAGTAACATTCAGTGCTCCATCTTCCTGGGGTCTATTTACCCCTGTAATCATACTAACATTAACCTTCACCTCTTTCCTTGAAAGTTTTTAATTAGCTTCTATAGTTTTCTTCCCTCGCCTTAGCTTTAATATACCATCTGCAAACAACAGCCTTTCCACACTTCATTCATGACCCATTTTCTTATTCCAATACTTTGCTCCTTGGTACCTTCTTAAACTTCAGGCAGCACTGTCCTTAATGATGTTAAACAGTCATGGACGGAGTGCTCCCTTATCTCAAACCCACTATTGCACCAAACCAGTCTCTCTCTCATCTACGTATTTCATTATGAAAATTTTTAATTACTCTCAACAAATTACCTTTTATTTTATACAGCACCAGCACAACAAATTACCTTTTATTTTATACAGCACCAGCACAACAAATTACCTTTTATTTTATACAGCACCAGCACAACAAATTACCTTTTATTTTATACAGCACCAGCACAACAAATTACCTTTTATTTTATACAGCACCAGCACAACAAATTAACTTTTATTTTATACAGCACCAGCACACTCCATATTGCATCCCCATCAGTTTCATATTGAGCTTTTTCTTGGTCCAAACACCTTTCACCCTATACCTGTGGAGGAAAGTTGGCAAATTCGAAAACTCCACAGTAAAATAAAGTAATAAACTATTTCCCGGATAAAAGTGTCAGTAACGCTTCCAAAGGTAACTAGTCAAGGACCTGGAGCAGGTCGACAAATTGTTACTTTCACATACCTCACCGTGCTGGACAGCATAATGGCATCAGTAAATATCACAAGAATTTACATCTAAATAACCTTCAGGACGTGGCTATAGGCTAGGCTAGATCAACAACCATTCCTGAAATGATGAAATTGACCACAAAGTATCGTGCTGCATACAATTGGACACCATGATTATCAAATGGTTGTGACCATATAATCAGTATTTCAATATATATTAATATCCCACCCATTACAGTTCACAAATGAAACAAGACAACCAACCATAGGCTAACCTAAGAATGCAAAACAAATGTAGGTTAGTCCAGGAGTAAAATAAAAACATAGGTTACTTTATCCTGTGAAAGTGAAAAGGAATATTTAGGCCTAGGCCTAGATTGGGAACTGTAATAGGTCAGCAAATATAACTAATAATAGTAACAGCTTACCATGGTCCCCCCAGGGACCGGTTTAGTTGCACGGGTCTTAGCAAGAAAAGACTAACAAGCCTAATGATAGTCACAAACTAAACTAGCCCTAAGTTCTAGCTTACATTGAGACATATGCTATGGATCAACAGATCCTGAACTTCATTTAAATATAAACTGCCACGTTGTCGGCTATCTTAACTTGATGGCAGACTGGGCAACGTGTTACCTGTTACGGTACCTAGGCCTACTGGCCAATCGATAAACCAACTAATAAATGATAGGCCAGACTTGATAAGTGAATTAAGGCTTGGCTAATAATATGTTATAACGTAGTCTAGGCTAGTCCTAACTCAACGATAGGCTAGACTACTAGTAGAATGTCGATGTTGGACTAACAAGTCCTATACAATACAATAATAGGATGGAATAAACTATCCTACCTATGAATGCAATATAACTTGTAATAGATGATCGTATCGTGATAGGCCCATCAACAATATACTCACCACTATCTTGTTATTATTGCTAAATATCACTACTTAACACGCTAAACCCGGCAACTTTGTGCCTCGATGTATCTCGGCACGAGTCTTAAAGATGTCCGACTCTGGAAAACGAAAATGATCAAATGCTCGCCGGCTTGGCCGCGAAATCCTGTAGGAAAGCACAATGTTCGTTAAGTGCAACAAATAATATACAAGACATAAATAATCGGTTGTGAGATGGTAAGCAGGGAGGACACTTCTAAATGGAAAAAAGGAATTTAATCCAATACTATAAATGATAAAATGACGGTTAACAATCAACTTTGACAAACAACAATCACAAACTCTTAAACCTAAGTCGTATCCGAACTCCGAACACATAACCAAACGAAAAACTCTCTCACAACAAACGAATAAACTCAAACATAGGAATTAGCCTCACTTTGGATATGACACCAAGGCAAATAACCTCAAATCCAAAATACACATAATACTTGAACCTACAAACACATTAGTAACTAAAGAAACAAACTAAACACTAGAGCACTTTCACGTGACGTCATCGACATCACAGACCATCAGACTAGTTTCTGAGTCGAAATTCGACAATACCCTACAACTTCTCACATTACTGTTTCACATTAAACACTTGATCCACACTCTGTTTTCCCCAACCTATCGTCATCAATTCTCTTCACATGGCGAGGTCATCTAGAAACACTTCTTCATCTTTTCACCTACGCTATCTTTTGCGTCACTTCGTGTACTGTTTTCACATTTCTCACCTTTTTAATCGTTTTTTTATTCCAGGTAATATTTTTCTTCTTTTAACGTGTTTTTTTTCCCATTTTTGTATGGGGTAAGCACGATGCCTTCTTTTGGAAGACTTTTGATTTGGCTTTGGGGTGGACTGTAGTCTCGATCGGCTGGCCTGCCTGACATCGCTTAAACCCCGGTAGCGTATGGTACATGTATCATACCAGACCCAACGCCCTTTCTTCCCAGCAGCGAGAAGTTGTTGCGCGGGTAGGTCGAGAGTTCGAGACGTGTGAGATGTTTATGTTTTTAGAAGATGTTGGAGTGGCTTTGTTTTGTGTAGGTATTTAGTCTGTAACACCCATTTGCTTTTTAAGCAAACCTATCCGTTGATTACATACATAATCCCGGGGTGTCTACATGGATAGCAAAGTGTCCGCCTCTCTGATCAGTCGGCTGCGGATTTGAACCCGCGCCACAGACCTCTACGAAGTCCGAAGCTGCTGCTGTAACCGACTGTGCCATCGAGGCTCCTTTTTATTCCAGGTAATCTAAACCAGCAATTCATCTCGACAACTTCAACTTTTATTTCTGTTTATATATTTTTCTTACACTGGCATTCAAGATCCACTCTTCATTCCATTCATTCACGTTCCCATGTTTCAGATTTTTTAAAAGTTTCCTCTTCCGTTAGGTTAGGCTTTATTTCACCTTCGAAAGAATGCCTTGGTCATTGGAAGGTACAGCCTTTTTGTATGGTCTTTTTTTTTTCTCTCGCAGCTCTTATTCTTTCATATGAATGTCTTCCTTGGCCTTGCGCTGTGATTTAAGATCTGCAATCCAACTCTCATTATTGACGGCATGCAATTGCAGTAAAAACGCCTGGTCCAAAAGAGCGCACTGCGGAAATGACCATTAGCCTATACGCATGAAAGGAGCCTTTATTATTTTTAGTCTGACAGTAAAAAAAAGTGAGGAACAAGTCATGATAAATGGATAAACTTTCCGTAGAGAGAGAGAGAGAGAGAGAGAGAGAGAGAGAGAGAGAGAGAGAGAGAGAGAGAGAGAGAGCTTCCAAATCCTTAATTTGAATTACAAATGAAAAGATGGGATATTTTAATTACACCCGGAAAGAGACAGGGTGGATGGGAAGACGACCCTTTTTAATTAAGCGATTACAGATTTTCTGGTTGACAGTGTGGCAACGTCTTAGATTTATTTGTTGATATATTTTCCCTGTCACTTTCCTTTTTGGGGTAAATAGTGGGACTCTGCAGATGGGATTTTACCACAGCACTCTCTCTCTCTCTCTCTCTCTCTCTCTCTCTCTCTCTCTCTCTCTCTCTCTCTCTCATACAAGGCTTGTTCTTTCTCATTGTTAATAGCGTATTCTGGCAATTACCTTGAGTAAGAAGTTAGGGATTCCAGTATGCGGTTGTTATGATATTAATTGGAAGTATTTTGGGGACTTTATAAAATTTTGTAAACGCTCTCACTAATTTATACGGTTGTAAGTTTGTTTACCTTATATGTTTTGTTTTTATTTGAAGTTTCTGTACTGTTTGTTCTTCGAAGATATTCTCTGTAAACTTATGACTTACCTCCTTGTTTAAACGTGTTATCTAAGATTGATAATCTCTTAAAATTTCAAGGAAATCAGTCAGTTTAATTGGTATTTCATCTGACTCATTTATCCTGAACGATATATTCCATCGTCATCAGTATCACTGCCAAGACCTTGTAGAGTGACTGATCCTCTGTACCCTTGCAGCCAGTCCAAAATGCCCAGTGTCGATGGGAGTAACCAGGAAGCCTCTGGAAAGTGTGACGAAGCGAACCTCCAGCCTTATCGTAATCTCGAAATTAGGCAGCGTAAGAAGCGCGGACGAATAATAATAATAATAATAATAATAATAATAATAATAATAATAATAATAATAATAATAATAAATCTGTACAGAGAGCTTTCGGGAATCAGTTCGATTCGCCTTTTCATCTGATTGAGAGGGGGAATCGAACAGATTCCCGAAAGGTCCCTGTATAGATTTATCTTTAAATATATGTACATATACATAACTGTGGATTTGCTTCTTCATTAATAATAATAATAATAATAATAATAATAATAATAATAATTAATAATAATGGCATCATGAATACGCTATCGATTATCACCGTGGTCATCTTCACAAAGGAGAAAGGGGACAGAATGGCGCCTGTCACAGGCAGTCGTTATCCAGTTGGCTCGATTGCCTCTTGAAGAGAGTGTTTGGGAGTTGGTTGAAGGATTACGAGAGCTCTCATTTCTAGAGACCCAGTTCCTCCTCCTCCTCTCTCCTCTCTCCTCTGTTTCTTATAAATTCTCCTCCTCCTCCTCCTCCTCCTCCTCCTCCCTCCTCCTCCTCCTCCTCCTCCTCCTCCTCCTCCTCCTCCTCCTCCTCCTCCTCCTCCTCCTCCTTCTCGGAATTTTCTCCTTTGTCTTCTGCGGCTCTTCCTCCATTGCCCAATCATTTTCATCTCCAGCGAAAGCAGGAAGCGATTACTGGGGAAGGAGTCGGTAGTTTAGTTTGCAGGCTGAGTTCCTGGAGGCTGATGTTCTTCCAGCCAAGATGATCCCGAGGGGGCTTTGTTTATTATTAATCTAAAAGCAGTGTGGGGTGGGTCTTCGGATTTCAGCTTTTCCTTCCTCTTGTTTTTTTTTATGTCATATATCGATATTCTCTTTTTCATTTAAATCCTATGTACTTTGTGATTTTTGAACTTTTGTGGTAAGTATAATTAATGATAATAGCTGATAAGATGGTAAACCTGAATTTTCTCATGTAGTCCAGTTCAGTCACCATCAAAGTCAATATATTATTAATTAGTTTCACAACCGATAACTTGGATATGGTCTGATTTGCCCATACCAGCCTCTTCAGTTTCCTTAGAATTGATTACGTTTTCGTTAACGTTTTACAGAGCATCTCTGTGGTTTATGTGGAAGCCTTTTCAGGTTATGCATTGAGAGAGAGAGAGAGAGAGAGAGAGAGAGAGAGAGAGAGAGAGAGAGAGAGAGAGAGAGAGAGCACTTAGATTAAGACCTAAGTAAGATTAATGGTTATATTCCTTTGGTTACTCTTACTAATGATTAACTTTCATTGTATGGAATGGGTTTATGTCTTTCCTTCTTTCCTTTTCATTTGAAGGTGTGATGGACGTTAATGACGTTCATTGCTGTCTTATTTCTAATGAACATTTTGAACGTGCATTTCATGTGTCGAATTGCCGTAGTTCTAGCGTTCAGCGATGAAGCGTTTCATTTCACAAGCTGATTGACTATATATAGAAACAATACTTTGAATTACACCCGCACACGCGTTTTTCTTATAAAAACACACACACACACACACACACACACACACACATATATATATATATATATATATATATATATATATATATATATATATATATATATATATATATATATATATATATATATATAGTTAGTTTCATATCGAATTCACTATATCGTGGGAATAATTTTAAGTACTTTTGCCCGCGCGAGGATTCGAACTTTAGTTTTGGTTTAGAAAAACAATGAACAGCTGACTATGACCACTGGCTATGTAAAAGCACTTATCATTTATAATTCCCCTTGGGTGTAAGTTATTCCCAAGTTATAGTGAATTGATATTATTAAACAATATTTGTGGCTTAATAATTTGTGAATTATATATATATATATATATATATATATATATATATATATATATATATATATATATATATATATATAAATATATATATTCAATATATATGTGTGTGTGTATGTATGTATGTATGTATGTGTGATGTATGTATGTATGTCTGTTTATACACGTACAGAGAGAGAGAGAGAGAGAGAGAGAGAGAGAGAGAGAGAGAGAGAGAGAGTTACAAAGAGTTACAAGGATTAGAATGTCTCAAAGGCATAATCCGAGGAGACATCATGCGCTCACTTATCTCTAGGAGCAGGTTTTACTGTTCATTCACAATGTTCTAATGATTTTGTCTAGCTTTCTTTTAAACTCTTCCACACTGTTGCTGTTGACAACTTCTGGTGGCAGTTTACTCGATGTGTCACATATCTTGTATGTGAAGTTCCCATAATGAGATGTGTTGTATCTCTTCAGTTATAGTTTCCATCCCTTATTTCTCGTCTGGTTTTCGTTTAATGTGATGAGATTACTGTCTACTTTTGTTATGCCTTTCAGTATTTTGAATGTTTCTGTGAGTTGTCCTCGCAATCGTCTTGTTCCTAAGCCATACATGTTCAGGCTCTCTAGTCATCTTTGGCAACCTATTTGCCTGATGGATGGAATTAACTTTGTGGCTCTTGCTTGTACCCCTTCTAATCTATTTATGTCCTTTCTTAGTGTTGGTGACCAAAACTGTATTGATATTCAGGGTGAGGTCTAACTACGGATGTGTAGAGCTGCAGCATCGTTTCCTTGTATCTGTATTTGAACTACCTCTTTATGTATCCCACTAGTTTCTGTGCTTTCTTTTCTGCTTCTGTACACTGTTTTGTGGATTTTAAGTCCTTGGTAATAATGACTCCAAGGCCCTCTTCTTGTTCCACACTATTTATGTCATTCCCAAGCAGCATGTAGTTGGCATGAGGGTTGTTTGTTCCTATTTGTAAGACTTTACACTTATCCAAGTTAAAAGGCATTTGCCATCTTATTGACCACTCTCCTATTTTCCTTAGATCATTTCTTAAACTTTCCACTGTATCTGGGTCTGCTGCATTTACACCTAGTTTGGTGTCATCTGCAAATTTGGCTATCCTGCTACTTAAGCCTACATCAATGTCGTTAATGTAAATAAAAGAAACAAGAGTGGGCCAAGGACAGAACCCTGAGGAACCCTGCTGGTCACATCTGCCCATTCTGATTCTTCATCTTTTTATTGCAACTCTGTTTTCTATTAGTTAGCCAGTCTTCAATCCAGTTTGCTATTTCTCCTACAATTCCTAAAGCTCTAACTTTTATCATTAGTTTCTTGTGTGGAATTTTGTCAAAGGCCTTTTGGAAATCTAAGTAGAGTATATCTATTGCTTTACTACTGTCATAAATACCAGGCATGTTATGAAAAAACTTAAAGAGGTTTGATAGGCTGGATCTGTTTTGTATGAAGCCGTGTTGACTGTTTAACAACAGGTTGTTTCTATCAATGTGATCCCCAATTTGACCTGCAGTTATGGACTAAAAAATCTTGCAAGGGACTGACGTTAGACAGATTGGTCTGTAATTTCCTGGCTCTTCGCTTGGACCTTTTTTGTAAACTGGGGGCACATTACCTAGTTTCCATCCTCTTGGTGCCTTTCGTTGTTCTGCAGTTTTTCTGTAGTTTATATAGGTGAGGAACTATCTCCTCTTTAACTCTTTAATTTCTCTTGGATGAATCCCATCTGGGCTAGGAGATTTAAACTTATTTTTCCTATTTTGTTTTTAATGTCGTCTTCTGTAAATATTATTTTGTCAAGCGGTTCTGCCCCCCTCATATTTAATAGCTGGTTCAGGGATTGAGGTAGTGTCTTCAATTGTGAAAACACTAGTAAAAACCCTATTCAGTAACACCGCTTTTTCCAAGTTAGAGTTCACTAGGTTTCCTCTGTTGTCTCTTAAGGGACCTGTGCCATTTTTTATTGGCTTCCTGCTGTTAACATGCTCAAAGAATTCTTTTGGGTTTTCCTTACCAACTGATGCAACTCTCTTATCCTCATTTATCTTTGCATTTCTTACTAATTTGTCCACCATTTTACAGAGTTCTTTATGCCTGCTTGCTTCTTCTGGTGTTGGGTGTGGATTCATTGTTTTGTGCAATGTCTCTTTCTCTTATTTTATTTTTAATTTCTCTGTTGGACCACGTAGGCTGAGGGTTGCAATTTGTTTGTATTTGCTTTAGTGGTATAGGCCTACATCTGGAGTGTTTTTCTGTGTATTCTTCTAGAAAGGCTTCCCAGTACTTATCTATGTCTGTGTTCTTGTCGTGCTCAAGATTTTTAACATTCTCCTTTAGTTTTTTAGGTCTCCTCAACGGTAGTCTAATCTCTTTAGTATCTTCTTTTCTTTTTTATGGCGAATATTAATATGAAATGTAATAATTTTATGTTTGCTTTTGCCTAAATTTGCACCTACTGAAAGGTCAGGCACTAGGTTATCTTCTGTTGTTAGGACAATGTCTAGGATATTGTTTCCTCTAGTAGGTTTGTCAACCCATTGTTGGAGAAATTCATTTTTGACAAATTCTAAAAGTCTCTTTCCTTCTAAGTTTGATGTGGAGGTCATAGTGTCCCAGTGTACTGCTGCATTGAAGTCTCCCATTATTATGCAGTTTGTTGTTTATTTCTTGTCCTAGTAGCGAATACAGCTCCTCGTCGGACATTTGTGGTTGTTGGGGAGGTCTGTACACCAGTATTAGAGTTAGCTTCTTCCCTAAACTGCTTATATTGATGTCAATTACTTCTTGCATGGTTGTAATTTTACACTCTATTGGATTGAGGGGGGGGGGGGTCCTTGACATATAACATAACGTTTCCACATTTTTTATTGGGTCTATCTTTTTTTAACAATTTATATCCTGCTCTTCGGTACTCTCCTACAAAGTCTCTTGTTGCCTCTTGTATCCATGTTTCTGTGATAGTTGCCTCTTGTATCCATGTTTCTGTGATACCTATTGTGTGTAGTTCTTCACTTGCTATCAGTGCCTTGAAGAGATCTACTATGTTACGATTAGATTGTGCATTAAACTGCGCCACTCTGAGGGACTTTTCTATCTTCTCTTTTGACCTCAGTGGCTTTATTCGTTTCCCTTGTTTCCGCTGTTTCCTGCAGTGCTAATACTAAACAAATTCTGGGAGTCCTCTGACTTCTCCCCTTGAATGGTCAGTTTACTGAGGTGTTTCAAGAGGTTTTCGTTAAGAACGTTTCCTAGTAATTTTGCTCCTTCCAAATTCAAGTGAGTCCCATCTCTTTTATATAGTTTTTTGTTCCCTAGAAATCTGTCCCAAAAGTCTAAAACCTAACACCTTTCTCTTGGCATATTTGCTCCAGTCTGTAATTAATTTCAATTGCCATGCTGAGGGAGTAGTGGCTTACGTTGGTTCTAGGCAGTAGTCCTACAAGAATGCTGTTGTCGGTTTCTCACAGATGTTTTCTACAACATTCCTCAGGTCGGCTACAAGACCTTCTGTCTGGCCAGTTCTTCCATCTTTTAGAAATAAGTCGTTTCCTCCTCCCTGCACCATGATTGCACTTTTTCAACTTTTCACTGTGATTTTCTTCACTACCTTGGTTATCTCCTTCATTCCTGCACCAGGGTAAGAATGAACTTTTCCCATATTTTTGTTTTTGGCCACAAAATTTGACCCCTATTCTTTTACCAATGGGTCTCCAATTAAGGTTGTTTCCTCCTCTAATTCTGATAGCAAAGCATGTCTATTTGATGTGTTTATTCCTTTCGGGGGACAATTATGTTTTCTGGCCGCTATCACTCTTCTACCAACAGCTCTCTTGAATTCATAATTTTCTTGCTTGAAAGTTTCTTTCTTTGTACCTAGTCTGGTGCTTCTTTCTGTTTCATTTCTGGTTCTGGTCTTAACTAATTGTGTTCTAATTTCCACAATAGTCTTTCCGTTTTCTACTATGTCGTTTTTTCTCTCTCCTAAGGTCTATCACTTCTCTTCTTAGGTCTCCAATTTCCTTTTCCATCCTGTCTTCTCTTCTCTTACCTTCGAGTTTATCCTTTGTCAGCTCCTGTAGTTCCTTTGATATTTCTTCTACTTCCCTCCTCAGCTTAGGTATCTCCTGTTCTTGTTGGCAGGATAGACAGACACTGAGACTACCTAGCTTTGATGTGCATGCCTCTTTGTAGTCTACACACCACTTGTTTACATTGCATTTCGCACGTGTGCTTTAATTTTAGCTTTTCTTGAGTCGTCTCTGTTTGTGTCTTCATTTCAATATTTCTCTCTGAGCCTTAATTCAATATTCTTTCTAATGTGACCAGTTGAGGAAAAAAGAGAAGTGGTTGAGTACTCCCACAATCGCTGCATCCGCTTATCCATGGACAGTTTTCCATAGTTCGTCGCCAGGATGCCTTTTTTCGCTGCTGCACTAACATACAGTCTCCGTTGTTAAACGATCCCAAACGTGTCGCAGCTCCCAACTGAGCAACACAGTTTGCCTGAGTAAATTATTTTTCGCCAGGAGTGAACAGCAGCATCCCTTAAATTACTAAACATCCAACAGCCATGAACAGCCAGAATCTTATTACCTGACTGCTTCTCCTCCAACCATGAAAATCCCCAAGGAATGGCCTTAGTGGCCACACCAGCAGACCCCGCGGGTAGGAAGTTCCTTAATCAATGGCACAGAAGCTCGTCAGGGGTTTTTATTTGGTTAGGACTCCAACAAGGCACAAAAGCTCCACAAACTCAGAGCAGCTTAGCTTTCACTCACAGGATAATGGTTGCAGGGGTGGTCATTCATTACACGAAGGAGTGAGCTTAATGGGGCACAATAGCAACACTCCATTTCTGCATCCCCAGTTGCCCCAGGATCCCTCCAACCAGTGCTCTTTGGGAACCTGTAAGCATCTTCCCTGCTGCGTTATTTAAAGAGGTTCCAAAGCCTCTGTTCTGACGCATGAGGTAGCTGTCAGCTCCTTACACTAATCGTATGTGTACACACACACATTTATATATATATATATATATATATATATATATATATATATATATATATATATATATATATATATATATATATATATATATATATATATATATATATATATATATATATATATATATTGTCATAAACTGGCCCTTGGCTTGGTGAGAAAATTGAAACAAAATTATAATGATGCTGCCACGAAACCAAGAGAGCCCAGTTTATGAGCAAAAGGAAAAGTTATTTGAAAACTTACCTTAGATTTTCCTGGATTTACAGTTGAATGGGGAAGGTCGCCATATGGGAATTTAGAAGTCTTTTACAAATTTACAGGGATTTATATACAGAAACTTAGCAAATCA
>NC_089741.1:1624645-1639645 GCF_040412425.1 Macrobrachium rosenbergii | reverse complement strand
AAGATCTGTATATTTTCAAATGCTTTCTTATCGAGATGAATAACAATATTTTACAGCCTAGCATCACTATCTTGTATTATTTTGCAGACTGAGAGTGGAATACAATCTGCTATCTTACTATGAATGAAAATAGCAACTTAAAAGTATCGTTGTATATACATTTCAGCGATTAGTCTCCATCCCGCCAGTCACGATTAGCTTTAGTGATATCGACGGTGGATATTTACCGGCATCTTAGGAAGAAACACACACACACACACACGCACACCATTATTTTTACTACTAAATATACCTCTCATATAGTGGAGAGAGTTCTCGAAAAGAGACTCCTGATGACTTGTGTTCACTTCTTCAGCAAACAGTATCAGAAGCTTTTCGTTTTCAATCGTACTGACTCTAATTTTTCAGATGTTGGGGAAATCTGACTTTGTTTTCAGGCCTCTGTAGCAGCAGCAGCAGCCGCCTTTTCGACAAAATTTCCATGGTTTCCTGGCTTTTATCAACCGAACCCAGACCACAAACACTAGTTAAGGCGCTTGGCCAGCAACTGAACTATAATGACCCGATATTCATGCTAAAGTCCATCATGCATTCGTTTGAAGTACAGGAGCCTATTGGGTACCTTTCTGAGTAGTTCGTCAGTGTACAGTGAAAGTCAAATAACGAACACGAAAACTTTGCTATTTTGTGATGGGATAGGTGTGACAGTATCGAACTTTTTGTTTGTGTTCTCCGAGATGCAAGAGTTATACTGACTTCATCCAAAAGAAATAAGAAATTTACTTTCGCAAAGTGAGAGACAGTTACTTTTGAACTCATTTTTTCCGTTTTAGTCATGATTTTTCTATTTTTTCCAATAAATATCCGATTTTGTTTAAATACTCCCTGCGTTATACAGTGATCCTTGGTTTGGATCGACAGTCTAGCTAGGTGTCAGGCTGGGTGGGTGGAACTTCTTTCTGAAAATAGAAAAAGAAAGTCGCGTGAGTGGAAAAGCGTAGAGCAGACCCTGTTTTCTTTTTGTGGGATGAGTTTCCTTCGAAATAATTGGTTTAATAAATTTCTATCCCTCATTTCTTTGTTGATATTCTAGAATAATTAAACATTACTCCTGTTGAGGATGCTATGTCAGGACGGTCACTACGAAATCTTTGGTTCTGTTATGCTAATACGACCTATTGAGTAGTTTTATGTAAACTGTCAAGGTCTGGCATGTATACAATTTTTTCAACAAAAAATGTCGCTTATTAAATTAAGACAGTGATCCCGTCGTGTCATTTTTGCATAGGTTCTTAAAACTAGAATTTATTTTGACGCGTTTTCACATATTAAATTAACAAGTGCGATGCATTGGAAAGAATAGTATTCGTATAGCTTACTCGTATTTCTCCATTTCTTGACTTAATTGGTCTAATGCCTGGTTTTCACCCTTAATAGGACATAATCTTAATAGGATGGATGTATCCTATTAAGGTTTCAACCTTGATAGGACAAATCCATCCATCGACCTATAGATGCATCCGTCCGTGACAGTACCTTAGCGGATGATTTTTTTTATACTTTCTCATATGAGAACAAGGAAAAGGGTCAAGAGATCCTTTGTTTGTTTCATTAATTATTTAAAGTTATAGTAAGCTCAAAGGATCTAGCTCTGTTTTCTAAGTGGAAATATGCTGATTGCTTTCAGTGCAGTTGCGGGTGTCATTCCTGACAGAAACAGGCTTGCTGTTATATGAATCGGTTATGCCTTGAAGGACATTCTTTGGACCTTGCTGTTGCCTCTGCACCTGATAAAAGAGCAGCATTCGTCCTCGACAAACGTGGCCCCAGCGACGGAGCTGAGATATTCTCTTGTATCTCTCTTCTTTAGTGTGTGTGTCAGGAAAGAAAGAGGAGAATAAACGATGCTCTTTTGTGCTGCTTTTGTTGGAGTTGCTGTCCAACCCTCTTGTCACCGGAAGTTGCTTTTGAAAAGAAAAATACTGGTTATGCAAATGAAAAGATAAGCTCAAGAAGTGCTGGGTGGTGGAGGGGCGGCTAGGGGTTGACACACGCACGAGGAGGAAAAATATGTACTCGGAGAAGAAAAACATGAATTCGCATGCATCTCTTTTTTGGGAAAGATTCTTATCACACACTTGTCTTGTAATCAGTTGAAACGTATCTGTATCATTTTTTGCATTAAGCATTCTGCAAGAATAACGTAAATAAAAAATTTAAAGAGAGCTTTAGGTGTTACATAATGTCACACTCAAGACGCATTTAGGGCACACACAGGTCAGTTTCCTATCACCGTTTTGATAGCGTAATTTTACCATAATACTCCAAAGGCCTCCCAGTTCTGATTCCTGGTCGTGTTGTGTAATATCTCGGAAGGAAACGTTTACGATTTTAGTGAGTCTTGATCATCTCAAGCTTTGATGATTTTTCGTGATTTCATGATAGGCGGACTAGTACGCCTCTCTCCTATCTCTCTCATATCTTGTTCATAGTTAGCTCAGCAAAAATCTCTCTCTCTCTCTCTCTCTCTCTCTCTCTCTCTCTCTCTCTCTCTCTCTCGTAGCCAGTACCTTATACATCGTCAACCCTGCAATAAGTATCAAGTAGAAACAGACTTGTTAGATGGAGCACATGAAGTTGCACAGTTCCTGGATTTCTGGGGACACTTGGGGCCATTGAAACTAAAGAAGTTTTGAAATTGCGGGACAAAAGATGTTTCCTCTGAGGGACATTCGGTAGTTTTGAGAGTCTTACAACCCTCTGAGACTGGAGGATTTTATCATTGACACTTTCTCCAAAATGAATGTCATGGTTACATCATAGCAGTTCTGGAGGAGGACATTTCCAGAGGTGCCATTTCTTTATTATATATTGATTCTCTTTCGTTGCTATTTACAAAGCCATAACTTTTATATATGGAAGCCTTTCAAAAACGTATTATGCGGGGGTGATGACGATATGACTATGTGTATAACGATTGAAAAAGTTGTGATGACGTTGCGTTTTTATGTACCGACAGGACCGTCGGCTATAAATTTTGATCGACGACTATGAGCAGGAAAAGCTGCTGTCAAATGGTTATGGGGTAGGAGTTGATGACTACTCTGCTGTTGATTTTTACGATTCCAGGAAGATATAGAGTCATTCAACCTGCAGTATTGCCTTTTAATTAGAGCTTTGTGTAAACACATTGATTTCACCCTCTCTTTACGTCTCAAGTGAATCGGTTTTTAGCTCATATATATATATATATATATATATATATATATATATATATATATATATATATATATATATATATATATATATATATTTATATATATATATGGAGAGGAGGTAGCTCTCCCTTGGGCGAGTCGGTAGAGTTATGGCCTTGCACTCGCTAGGCCCGAGTTCGACTCTCTGGCCGGCTAATGAAGAGTTAGAGGAATTTATTCCTGGTGATAGAAATT
This sequence comes from Macrobrachium rosenbergii, assembly GCF_040412425.1. NCBI lineage: Eukaryota > Metazoa > Arthropoda > Malacostraca > Decapoda > Palaemonidae > Macrobrachium > Macrobrachium rosenbergii. Next base: position 1,636,193 of record NC_089741.1, on the reverse strand, counting down.
GATTTCTCGCTATAATGTGGTTCGGATTCCACAATAAGTTGTAGGTCCCCGTTGCTAAACAACCAATTGGTTCTTAGCCACGTTAAATAATTCTAATCCTTCGGGCCAGCCGTAGGAGAGCTGTTAATCAGCTCAGTGGTCTGGTAAAACTAAGGTATACTTAACTTTGGAGAGGAGGTTCACCAACACCCTCCGTGCCTGACAACTTCGTCTTCCCCACAGATGTGCCCCATCCATGAAGGTATTAAACAGCCATGGAAACATCACACACCCCTGTCACAGCCCCATTTTCACACCAGATCAGTCAGTCTCCCACCTACAAGCTGTAACACATTTTCACTTCATCACTAATATCTATCCACGTTACTTTATCAATTTATCATAAGAATATTTTAAGGTTCATACATTCAGAACTGCAGCTTTTCCATTTACTTTTTAAACTGCTTTACTAAATTGTGTCATAACAAGCACTTGCGCCGTACACCTTCTTCACTCTAAACGGACAACACTGTTCCTACCCTATCAGACCTTCTGTCATCTGTTTTACCGTCACTGTCAAAATCTAACTACCTCCCTTCCCTAGTGTAATAAGTATGTATAGTATATATATATACTTGATATATATATATATATATATATGTATATATATATACATATTCATATACATATACACACACCTGTATATATGTACACAGTAAATATATGTGTATACATATACAGTATATATATCTATCTATCTATCTATGTATTTATCTATCTATATATATATATATATATATATATATATATATATATATATATATATATATATATATATATAGGGAGAGAGGGAGAGAGAGAGAGAGAGATAAGTATCAGACTGCAATAATCACATTTTCCTCTTAACTTCTCGAATTCTCCATTTTGTACACGCTAGTCACTACAAAAGCCGAAGATCCAAATGGGAGAATACGAAGATTTCTGATGCCCGTAGCAGGATTCGCACCCGAATCCGGAGTATCAGAACGGACGCCCGACAGAATTTCTTTATATTCATACATTTAGATATGAGGCTTTGAAGTAAGAAGCGTATTAAAAAGTACGCAGAAGGTGAGAAGTTAAGAGGGAAGCGTAGTTTTTACGAATATATACATTTATGGTATGTAGACATGAATCTTGGTATGATACTGTTAAATTAAGTATACCTTAGTTTAACCAGACCACTGAGCTGATTAACAGCTCTCCTAGGGTTGGCCCGAAGGATTAGACTTATTTTACGTGGCTAAGAACCAATTGGTTACCTAGCAAATGGGACCTACAGCTTATTGTGGAATCCGAACCACATTATACCGAGAAATGAATTTCTGTCACCAGAAGTAAATTCTCTTATTCTTCATTGGCCGGTCGGAGATTCGAACTCGCGGCCAGCAGAGTGCTAGCTGAGAACGGAACCCACTTCCCAACGAGGAACTGGTATGATACTGTGACCTTATCGAAAGGATATAGTTCATTTTAGAATAGAGCTTGAAGAAGAAGTTTTCCGTTAAGTATGTCAGTGAGAATGATGCATGTGAGATTTTAGATGGCTTGGATTTTCATCCGTCGCTTCCCCCTTGGGAAAACAGTACAAGGTAGTGTCAACTGCTCTCTCGTCGGCACCAAAAGTTTTGGAAGACCAAGGCCTAAGGATGAGAATTATGAGACCAGAGGATGGATATGGGGATGAGTGGAGATTTGTGATACGAAGAATGAAGCACAGGAAAAACATGGGTGGCAGAAATTCACAGATGCCCTATATGTTGCACAAGTCTGGGGTCATAAGGATTATAATATATATATATATATATATATATATATATATATATATATATATATATATATATATATATATATATATAAATATATATTATATACATATGAATTTTTATCGCATCATCGTGACAATACATTTAAGCTACAAATGTCGTTTAATATCCAATTTGCACTACTTTGGGAATATCACCGAAGGGGAATTATAAATGATAAATGGTTTGGTTCCTAAAGTGCCGACGCTAAGTACAAATCCCGCACTCGACGGATACGTTCGGTGGAGTCGGCATTAACTTTACCTTTCTTGATAGCAGAATGGACTTGAACATTGAATGGAAGTCGTTGGCTCGTACTGTTGGGTGTTCAATTCACTTAGGCACCAAACCATTTATCTCATATAATTCCCCTTCGGTGATATTCCGAAGTAGCGCGAATTGATATTAAACGACATTTGTAGCCTAATGTGGTGTATGTATATATATATATATATATATATATATATATATATATATATATATAGATATATATATATATATATATATAAGTAAATAAATATGTGCATATATATATATATATATATATATATATATATATATATATATATATATTATGTATATATATAATATATGTATGTGTATATATGGAAATGAAGGCAGAAAAGACTACATAAATTATGTGCTAAACCAAATTCCTATTCAGCTTTCTTATATATAAATAAACTGATGACAGGAATCGTCATCATATCTGAATGTCAGGATTGTCAGTGGCCCTCTTCGGGGACTTTATCTGAAAAGAAATTTGTAATCGTGAGAGTAACCTAGGGTGCTTCATTATGGCGAAACCTTTGAGGATGTATTTTTATGTACTGGGAGAAGGAGAGAGAAAAGAGACAGAGGGAGAAACTTTGATGTTTTCCATTTGATCTCTTTAATTGGCGCTCAAGGGTAAAAATATTAGAGAAAAAGTCTCCCGTCCGTTGATCCAATTCTCTCTCGTCAGCCATTTGAAGTCCTCCCCGGCGCCAAGTTTCGGGAGAAAAGTGGTGATGAATTCGTCTTTCCTGTTTACATCTCAGTTTCATATGAAAAGTTTTTATTCCATCTCCAGAATTCATTGTTAGTTGCGGTGGATTGTCAGGCGCCATTTGTTAGTGATTTAGAATTTTATGTAAATCAAGTGTTCCGGTTGTGCAGTTATACCTTGCAGTTTTCGTAAATATATATCTTCATTATCAGTCTAAAATATCTATTTCTGGAGCCCTTGATGCAGATAATATGATTATATTCTTTATGGAGAAAGGAGTAAAATATCGCGAAAGTCTAAGCTTTGAAAAAATCACGAGCGGGTGGTTCCTTATTTTTTCAGACCATGAATTTTGACCAATACGCTCAAGTAAGTGAAGTTTTTACCAGAAATACTTAATGAAAATAATAGGAAGCTTATGTACTTTTGCAAGTCTAAAGTGGAACTTTATCTCACCTCGATTTTCAAGCTCATAAAGCAATCCAGCCACTTTTAGCACGTGCCAGGTTAATAAGGAAATGGATGCAACCAATGCGTTTGTGTTAAATGCAAGGCCTTAATGTCTTTGAAATAAGCACTCTTGCCTAATGGGTGTAAATTTTGAGTCGGTAAACTTTTTTGCATCTTGTGATAGGTTGGATTGTAGATTTACAATACTCCTGCTGACAGTCACTTATTGAACATACGTGAATTTGCCGACTTGAAAGAATGAGATAAATTGGAACACTATTGGATGGTAGCTGTTATTTAAATTTATTTATTGCAGAAGAATTGTCTCTGCATGTAAGTAGCCTTCTAGAAGGGTTTTGATGCTCACTCCTGGCTCGGTATAAAAAAGTTTACTAATCCACTGTAAATTTAACGTGATGTCATTAGGGACGTATTCACCAAGGTCCGTATTCGCATTGTATTAAGAGTACTGTTTTTTCATCTCTTCCGACATTGTTGATGCACAGCTTCTTGGTTGTAAACCTTTTCTTCTTTTTTATGTTTTTATTAATTCAATTTTTATGGGTTGTAGAGTATTTTAAAAGTAATTGAAACCCTGACGAAGACATAATGATTCGCTGACAATACGAGCGGGGTGCTTCATTGTTCGTGCCATGCTGTAGTATTGAGATTGAGAATTTCAAGTACATCTATGAAAACGCCGCGACTATCAATTGAGGTGATTGGAATACTACTCCAAACATGAAATTCATTTTTCTTCGTGGTTCAAAGACATTTTTTTTCATGAATAGTTTAACGTTAACACAGTTGAGGCCGAAAGTTACGTCCATGAAATATATATGTTGAATAGTCTATCCGTCGCAGATGACAGCTGATAAATGTAGAGGTATCAGTGCGAGTGATTACTTTAGAGAGCAAAAGTTGTTATTCATTACGTAAATGCAGAGAGGAAAGTCACTGGGGAAATGAATCTCCGAATAAATGATAGAAATGAAGAGATGCTGTCGAAATGGAATGCAGCCCAGGGCTAATGAAGTGACCACTGTGAAGATGTGGTGAAATAAGAGAATAGGAAAGGAGACAAAGCTAAATGCTGCAGGAGTGGAAGCAACTGTGGATGATTTAATGGGGGCCATTACGAGGTTCATGAAAGGAAAGACTCAGCAGTTAGGACTGCAGCTCAAATGCTGTGCTGTGGCGCTTTTGTGAAGTTAAAAGTTAGAGTATACCTTAGTTTAACCAGACCACTGAGCTGATTAACAGCTCTCCTAGGGCTGGCCCGAAGGATTAGACTTATTTTACTTGGCTAAGAACCAGTTGGTTACCTAGCAACGGGACCTACAGCTTATTGTGGAATCCGAACCACATTATAGCGAGAAATGAATTTATCACCAGAAATAAATTCCTTTTAATTCTTCATTGGCCGGCCGGAGAATCGAACGCGGGCCCAACACAGTGCTAGCCGAGAACGATATCGACCCATCCAATGAGGAACTTACTTTGTGAAGTGTAGTGAGTGGTTGCTCAGGGCTTGTATGTTACTCCTGGAAGGGGAAAGGTTCAAAGGAATTGGGAATCTCGATGGTCTTGGTGAGAGGCACACTTTTTAGTTTTCGTAAAGGCTTAGGTGATAGAGATGTTTGCAAGAAACATAAAAGTCAAAATATTACTTGTGTGTACTTGGGAAAGTCCATGATAGGATTTTTGTGAAATTAAGACAGAGAACAGAAGGACTGGTAGAAGGTTATCATGAATTTAGACAAGGAAGATGTTTCGTGTGTGATATATTTTTTTTTGCGAAACGGGCATGTTGTTTTACATTAAGTTGATGCACATCTTTTTCATAATAGCTGCTAGTAAGTGAAGGTAATGACGTGGAGGTGAATAAGAGGCCTGGTGTCGACCTCTTGGCCTTTGCGATCATATATATATATATATATATATATATATATATATATATATATATATATATATATATATATATATATATATATATATAATTTGTATGCTTATATGTATATATATATATGTGTGTGTGTGTGTTTATATCAGTGTATGTATAAACACACACATATGTATATTTGTATGTACACTAGGTGCATGTATGCACAGTATTTCCTTAACTCTTAATTAACTATTCTTCGTAAATTGGCCTTGATGACTGTCGAAGTCCAGGCCAAGAAATCCCTACCAAGCTTTCTTCACATTCTTCACCTCCACATCACTACCTTCCTTAGTAGCTGTTATTATGTTATGTTATTTATGCCCATAATGTAACAACACAAGCATACAAAAGAAGAGATTGATCAGGCAGGCTACTCAGATCAGGAACCAACGAACGATAGTGTTTCAGTAATTATGATTTATCTCATTAGTATTGCCCAGACTACACATACTGTAGACCTATGATCAAAAACTTCAAATTACAAGATTTTCTTATCATTCAAACTATATTCTGTGTACCATTTCATTGCATGTATATAAAAACAACTTTGCTATGACACCAAATTAATATCTGCGTCCCTAAACTGAAAAATAACCTTTAATATTACTTACAGCAAAAACACGAAATGTGGACCAGTGAAGCTAGGCTTATGCTGCTGATTCGCCAGGTATTTTATTTTACTGGCCTTATTTTAAGGAACACATTCATTTCATTTCAGTCAAAATTGCTTTTTTTTAATGTAACCTTCATGTATTCATTCTATCTAATTACCGTTCCTATGCCCAACACCGAAAAAAAAATTGTATGCCTAGGGCTAGCCTTTTTATGCCGTATTCATGTCATCGACACTAGGATGGCATGGTACTAAATGAGATTTTAAACTTTTGCTGGATAAGTTTTTTAGCTAAAGTAGTCCCAAAAGTGCCCAAGCACTGAGTTTTTATAATTATTTGTATGCTTAAGAAAAATATATAAAAATGTTGAGTATTTTGGAAAGAACCACGATACATTGCTATTATGCCATTATAACTGAATTTCCCGCCTTCCAGCCGATAGTAGTTGTTCCATTCCTCCCCCATGCCCTAGACAGCCCTCATAGAAAACAATATTGTTTTTTATTTCGAATATTAACCTACACATGTAATTTCAGATGCAAGAAATTATTAAAATACCTCTTATTCACGCTCGCATAGCCAGATGTCTTATTATTTACCTAAGATGAAATGAAAAAATAATTGTTTAAAGACCTTCGTTGTTTGTGGTTGATAAAAATAATTGTTTGCAGACCTTCGTTCACAGGTTGACCTGAGTAGACTGTTTGCTACAAGACCATCTTTGCTGTGCTTATATTGTTATATTATTGATATAAATTGGCATGTTTTGATCTAAATGAGATGTGAGGGATCTTTATATATATACATTTAGATGTATTACTGGAAGAAATATCGGAAACCTTGATTTTAGCTATCGAGCTAGCTATGCATTTACTACATCTGCCTCAAAATTTACGTTGGTAAGTGGACAGATGAAATGAAACTGACTATAATCATTCTTTGCTTAAAGCTGCTTATATTCCTGTTTGGTGTGAAAGGATGATTTGAAACCAGCTATCGGAAAGGTTAAGGTAGTAGGCTAAGTGGTCTGGACGTTAAATAAATCAGAAGTAATTATTGCTTTGTTGTTTGCTGACCACTTTTTGAAAACGGATATCACGATACCGCTGCCGTTCATACGGGCTTATTAATGACTAAGAAAATAGTGAGTTGAGAGAAGATCTGCTTATAAGTTAAGAATTACAAATCCCAGCTCATGCACGTAGATGAAGTAGGAAAGAAATTGGGAAAAGCAAGAATGAGTTATGCAAGGTTTGGCATCACTATGCCCAATCTGCCGAACAGGTTTTCAACTTTGTGAAAAATAAAGGAAAATATAAAGTGCTTCTGCGTTATAGCCGGTATAGAACGATAATATTTCGAAATAGGAAATGAATGGATGGACACGATGTATCCATAGGAGAAAAATGCAGAGCATGGAAATCGGAGAAGAAATGGAAAATAGGGTGTTGTGAAACGTTCATACTTAAAGAGAATGGAAATAGGGCGTTGTGAAACATTCAAACTAAAAGAGAATGAAAATAGGGTGTTGTGTGAAACATTCATACTAAAAGAGAGTGAAAATAGGGTGTTGTGAAACATTCATACTAAAAGAGAATGAAAATAGGGTGTTATGAAACATTCATACTTAAAGAGAATGAAAATATTGTTGTGAAGCATTCATACTAAAAGGGAATAGAAATAGGTGTTGTGAAACATTCATACTAGAAGAGAATGAAAATAGGTGTTATGAAACATTCATATTTAAGGGGAATGAAAATAGGGTGTTGTGAACATTCATATTAAAAGAGAATGAAAATAGGTGTTTGTGAAACATTCGTGCTAAAAGAGAATGAAAATAGGTGTTATGAAACATCCATACTTGAAGAAATGGAAATGGGCATTATGAAACATGCAAACTAATAGAGAATGAAAATAGGTGTTGTAAAACATACTAAAAGAGAATGAAAATAGGGTGTTGTGAAATACTCAAACAAAAGAGAGAATGAAGATGGATGTTATGAAACATTCATACTTTGAAGTGAATGAAAATTGGGTGTTATGAAACATTCATACTTAAAGTGAATGAAAATAGGTGTTATGAGACATTCAAACTAAAAGTGAATGAAAATAGGGTGTTGTGAAACATTCATACTAAAAGAGAATGAAAATAGGGTGTTATGAAACGTTTAAACTTAAAGAGAATGAAAGTAGGTTGTTGTGAAACACGCATTTGAAAGAGAATGAAAATAGGGTATTGTGAAACATTCATACTAAAAGAGAATGGAAATAGGGTGTTATGAAACATTCAGTCTAAAAGAGAATAAAAATTGGGTGTTATGAAACATTCATACTTAAAGAGGATGAAAATTGGGTGTTAGGAAACATTCAAACTAAAAGAGAATGAAAATGGGTGTTATGAAACATTCTGAATAAAAGGGAATGGAAATAGGTGTTATGAAACATTCATATTAAAAGAGAATGTTAATAAGGTGTTATGAAACATTCATACTAAAAAGAGAATGAAAATAGGGTGTTATGAAACATTCATATTAAAATGAAAATGAAAATAGGACGTTATGAAACATTCATACTTAAAGAGAGTGAAAATAGGTTTATGAAACATTCAGACAAAAAGAGAATGAAAATAGGGTGTTATGAAACATTCATATTAAAATGAAAATGGATGTTATGAAACATTCAAACTAAAAGAGAATGAAAATAGGAGTTTTTTTAAAAACATCTATACTTAAAGAGAGGAAAATGAGGTGTTATGAAACATTGAAACAAAAGAGAATGAAAATATTGTGTTATGAAACATTCATACTAAAAGAGAATAAAAATAGTATGTTATGAAACATTCAAACTAAAAGAGATGAAAATAGGCGTTATAAAAAGACATTCAAAACTAAAAGAGATGAAAATAGGTGTTATGAAACAATGATACTAAAAAGAGAATGAAAATAAGGTGTTATGAAACATTCATGCTAAAACAGAATTAAAGCAGTGTGTTATGGAACATTCATACCAAACGAGAATGAAAATAAGGTGTTATGAAACATTAAAAAATGAGTATGAAATAGGGTGTTATAATACATTCAAACTAAAGAAGAATGCAAATAGTGTTATGAAACATTCATAGTAAACATTAATAGTAAAACAGAATGAAAATAAGGTGTTTGATTACATTCATATTAAATGAGAAATGAAAATAGGGTGTTATGAAACATTCAGATTAAAAAGAGAATGAAACAGGTTGTTGTGAAACATTCATACTAAAAGAGATTGAAAATAGGGTGCTAGAAACATTCATACTAAAAGAGAATGAAAATAAGGTGCTGTGAAACAATCATACTAACATAGAATGAAAAGCTTGGTGTTATGAAACATTTCATACTAAAAAGAGAATGAAAGCAGGTTTGTGAAACATTCATACTAAAAGAGAGAATGCAAATAGGGTGTTATGAAACATTCAAATGAAGGAGAAAGCAAACAGTGTGTTACAGAAAGTTTCAAACTATAAGCGAATGCAAATTGGGTGTTATGGAACATTCAAACTAAAAGAGAATGAAAATAAGGTGTTATGAATCATTTCAGAATAAATGAGTATGAAAACAGGGTTTGTGAAATATTCATACCAAAAGAGAATGAACAAAGGTGTTATGAAACATTCAGACTAAATGAAATGAAATAGGGTGTTGTGAAACATTCATATTAAATGAGAATGAAAATAGGTGTTATGAAACATCATACTAAAAGAGGATAAAAATAGGGTGTTGCGAAACATTCATATTAAATGAGAATGAAAATAGGGTGTTATGAAACATTCATACTAAAGGAGAATGAAAATAGGTGTTATGGAATTCATACTAAAAGAAAAATGAAAATAAAGTGTAATGAAGCATTTCAAACTAAAAGGAATAAAATAGGGTGTTATGAAACATTCATACTAAAAGAGAATGAAAATAGGTTGTTATGAAACATTCATACTAACAGAGACTGTAAGTAGGATGTTTTGAAACATTCAAACTAAAGAGAATGAAAATAGGGTTTATGAAATATTCATACTAAAAGAGAATGAAAATAGGTTTTATGAAACATTCCTTTAAAATAGAATGAAAATAGGTGTTATGAAACATTCATGCTAACAGAGAATGAAAATAGGGTGTTAAGAAACATTCATACTAAAAGAGAATGAAAATAGGGTGTTATGAAACATTCAAACTAAAATGAGAATGAAAATAGGGCGTTATGAAACATTCATAGTAAAAGAGAATGAAAATAGGGTGTTATGAAACATTCATCTAACAGAGAATGACTTTAGGTGTTATGAAACATTCAGTCTATAAGAATGAAAATAGGGTGTTATGAAACATTCAAACTAAATAGAATGAAAATAGGTTGTCATGGAACATTCACTAAAAGAGAATAAAAATAGGGTGTTATGAAACTTTCATACTAAAAGGAAATGGACATAGGGTGTTTGAATATTCAAACTAAAAGAGAATGATAATAGGATGTTATGCAACATTCATATTAACATAGAATGAAAAACAGAGTGTTATGAAACATTCAAACTAACAGAGAATGAAAATAAGGTAATTTATGAACATTCATACTATAAATGAAAAACAGGGTGTTGCGAAACATTCATACTTCAAGAGAATGAAAATTTGTGTTATGGAGACAATCGTAGTAAAAGAATGAAAATGTGGTGTTATGAAATGTTCATACTAAAAGAGATTGTAAATAGGGTGTTTGCGAAACATTCAAACTAAAGAGAATGAAAAATAGGTTGTTGCGAAACATTCATACTGAAAGAGAATGAAAACGGTGTGTTATTAAACATTCATACTAAAGAGAATGTAAATAGGTGTTATGAAGCATTCAAACTAAATGAGAATGAAATAAGGTGTTATGAAGCATTCATACTAAAAATAGAATGAAAAACCGGGTGTTATAGTGAACATTCATACTAAAAAGAGAATGGAAATAAGATTGTTATGAAACATTCATTCTATAAGAGAATGAAAATAGGGTTTTATAGTATTCAGTCTTAAGAAGAGAATAAAAATAAGATTGTTATGAAATACTCATACTAAAGAGAATGAAAATTGGAATTGTTATGAAACATTCATACTAAAAAGAATTTAAATAGGGTGTTATGAGCATTCAAACTAAATGAAATGAAATAGAATTCATTGTAAACATCATACTAAAATAGAATAAAGAATTGGGTGTTATGAAACTTACTCATACTAAAGAAGAATGAAAGTAGGGTTTATGAAACATTCAGTCTATAAGAAGGGAATGAAAATAGGTTTATAGAACATTCAGTCTTAAAAAGAGAATGAAAGTAGAAAGTGTTATGAAACATACTTACTAAAAGAGAATGAAAATTAGGTATTTATGAAACATTCATACTAAAAGAAGATAGAAATAGGGTGTTATGAAACATTCATATAAAGAGAATGAAAAAATTAGGTGTTGTGAAACATTCATACTAAAAGAGAATGGAAATAGGTGTTATGAAACATTCATGCTAAAAGAGAATGAAATAGGGTGTTATGAAACATTGTTACTAAAAGAATGAAATATAGTGTTATGAACCATTCATATTAAAAGGAGATACTGTAATTGGCGAAAAATGAAAAATGAAAAAAAACCAGTAAAACCAATAATCCTTTCCAGAGAACAGGAAAATTCTTATCAGCGGATAGATATTCAGACGACTGTCTGTGGAAAACTC
>NC_089741.1:1615645-1620645 GCF_040412425.1 Macrobrachium rosenbergii | reverse complement strand
TTGGAGGATCTTTTAACGTCCTAAATCTCCAATGACCACACTCAAATGATTACCATTTACAAGGTGTCTGGTAAATTCTCAAATGAGAACATTATCTTATGACCGCAGTGGATTTGGAACATACTGGAAACTTATCAGACGAAAAGGCAGTTAGTGGTTATAATGATTATAATGATGCTAAGAGAATAATCCAATTGGGTCGAGGCCTTGTTGTTAATTAATCTAAATTATAAAACATTATAATGGCCATCACGGTAATTGTGACTTACATATTACAAAGTTACTGACCCACAAACACAATATTTTCCTTTCCCAGATGAACACAAGAGAGAGAGAGAGAGAGAGAGAGAGAGAGAGAGAGAGAGAGAGAGAGAGAGAGAGAGAGAGATTAAAGCTGCATGCATACATAAATGGGAGTCTTGCTGGTTCGTCTTCCGTTTGGGAATTTCTAGCAAAATCCAGGAGCCGGTCTGCATCGAACTCGTGTTTGAATAAGATGAAAGTGTCGTCCACATAGCTCTTTTAGAACTGGCCATGCTGGACACGGCATTTGTTTTCAATGGAAAGCTTTTTAAACAAGTTGAGGGCATGGCCATGGGGTCTCCGCTTGGTCGTACCTTTGCGAACATCTTCATGTGCTCCATGGAGGTACACATTTTGGACGAATGCCCCCCTGACCTTCCTCTGTTTTACTCACGCTTTGTAGACGACAATTTTATCCTATTCAAACATGAATTCGTTGCAGACCGGTTCCTAGGTTTTGCTAATAATTACCATAATAATATTAATTTTACAGTGGAAAAAGAACACAGATATTCTGTTTTCTACGGAAAATGACTGTTTTAATGCTTCAGTTTTTAGAAAAACATTCATTGGTCTCTGTAGCTTCAGTTTTCTCAATTTCAAACTTAACACAATATATATATATATATATATATATATATATATATATATATATATATATATATATATATATATATATATATATATATATATATATATATTATACCTTGTTCTATCGTGCTTTGTCTCTTACTTCTAGCTGGACTCTCTTCCACAGTGAAATTACTCTTCTCATCAAGTACTTCTCTATTAACTGTTTTCCTTCAAAGATTTTCTATAAAATTTGAATAAACTACTCAACAAAAAGTTTTCTGAACTACTTATGTGTTTTAAGGTCCCCAAGTTCCCTCTTTATGCCAGTTTCCCATACCGGTTACATGATAATTTTCAAAGGGACTTTACTAAGAGCGTACACAAACATTTTGGAGCCATAAATATAAAGCTTATTCCTAAGAATCCTAAGACCACTGGCTCGCTCTTCAAGTTTAAAGATCGGCTCTGCCCTCTGGTGACGTCGGGCGTCGTTTATGAATACCTTGTCCCAGATGTAGTCTGGGAAAATATATAGGATCTACCCGGCGTCTTCTAAGGGTCAGCGCCGATGAGTTATAGAACTTGGCGCTAAGCACAAATCTCCGCACTTGACACGAAAAGTACGGCAGATTCGGGATTAATTATAGAATTGGGTGTAAGTTATCTAACCCCTAAACTTCTAATATAAAGGAATCACATTATTAGATGTAAAACACCCATCAGATATGAAGATACGAAAATCATTGGCCAAACAAAGGAACTCAACGAACTACTGCCCCTGGAAATCTTAAAAATCAAATTACGAGTTACAACTCTGAATAACCATTCCACTGCTGTCCCGTTGTTTTTAGCCTAAATTTTTGTCATTCTTTGTGCCTTTTGATGTTATTTACTTTAGTGTGTTTTACCTTTGATGATGAAAGGTTGGTCGAATGTAGCCTTTTTCAGCTGGTTTTATGAATATATAACAGTTCCTTTTCATTATATGCATGTTGGCATTTTCTTTATAATTTTGCCGAGATATTTTAATATTTTTTTTAATTACTTACAATTTTTTGTTATTTTTGTCTCAGTTTTAGTCAAATGTGCTTGTAATTCAAGGCTGTGTGTTGTAATTTTACCATTAAATTGTGTTGGCATTTTCAACACAATTATATTTTATTTTGTAGAATACCCCTGAAGACAGGACGATGTTGTCACGAAACGTAGGAATAAAAGAAAATGTGAAAATCATCGCATTCCTTCCTTAATCTGCTTCATAGTATGTATGTATATATATATATATATATATATATATATATATATATATATATATATATATATATATATATATATATATATATATATTATATATATATATATATGTGTGTGTGTGTGTGTGTGTGTGTGAGCACACACATACACAATATATATATATATATATATACATGTGTATATATTGACCTACGCGTGTGCATGAGTAATTATCGATACAAGTAATATATTAGCTTCAACTAAATATAATTTTCAGTATACATAAAAAATAAAAACTGCGCTTCACAAAATAAGATCATCCCCGAAAGGAGAACAAAGAAGAAAAGAACGTGCGTTTTGCAAACAAAGACACAACCAAACCAGTTACCAGTTCCAGCAGACGATCAATGGCCAATTATGACGTAAGAACAGCAAGGATAACCTTCAAAGGGAACTGACGCATCTCTCCCTGAGTTTAAATAAACGCTCCGCATAAAGGATAGCCGTGATTACCTATGATAATGGATCCAAGATCAGAAAATTTTCCAAATAACGGAAAAATCATTTATACAGTAGCAGAAACTATTGTCAGCTATTCATAATGACTCCAATGTGATCAAGTTAGGCTACAACACTTTGCGCAAATGGCTTCAGTAAATTTGAATTTTTGTAGTGCACCCAATTAGTAATATAATGAGTGAACGACTGAAATACATATTTCGGTAAAAGCTATCCTAATTACCGACGGGACATTAACCATATAATCAGAAAAGCTGTTTCGGAAGTGTGATTGTGTGTGCGCGTTTACAATCTACTCGTTACTTTGACCAGATCATATAATTTTGATTGTAATGAGAGATCATTTGTTGCTATTACATACACACTTATTAATCACGTGACAAATCAAACTAAGTTTATCAAAACAAGTGTGAAGTATCAACAATTAAACAAGAAATATACTAGAGTAAAAGGGCATACGCGCGCGCGCACTTCTTAGACTCATTATTAAATAAGAATAAGCATAGAACTTTAAGAACTTGGAACAGCAACGTTACAAAACAAGTGACCATCACGGGACAAGCAATCGACGATACTGGTAAAAGTCCTAGATTCTCTATTTCTCTCTCACTCTCGCATTAAATATCATTTAAACAAGAATCAGTTCAAACTTTCATATCTCGACATGGCCAATAGGGACAGTGTCAGTCAATTTGAAGCCTCTTTAGAGGATTCGATTACCCTTCTGTCAAGTGAATAACGGTCTGTTGATCGATTATCATTTTATATCTGCCATCAGAGCATTGCACGTTCGTTCACTAATAACTAAAATATATATTCCATTATTACCAATGATTCTTAATTCTCACATATTTTATGCAAGTGTAATAAAATAAGGTCAAAGTCACTCAGGGTAATTTTTATACGCTTTACCCATCCTAAATGACGCTGCCACAAGATTGAAAAAACAGTTATGACCCATACACGGATAACTTCTTCCAACAGGATTTACAACACAGACTTATTTTTAATAATCAAAATAAGGTTTTTTCTAATGAAAATAATTAGGAATAATACAATTTCTTCCTGCAAGATTAAAACAACGTTTTCATAAATACAAATATGATTTTCACTACAAAAAAAACTGTTTAGCCTAAATAAAAAAGTAACATTAATGTGGCAAACATCAAGTTTTTAACCTAACAAATAAATGATATGTGCAGTATACAAAAATCTACATATGAGCAATTAGGAATGAAATTGACAAATTTACTACTAAAGGAGGATAGGAACCACTACGCATATCGCTGAAAGGATTACGCTCTTTGCTTTGTAATAAAATTTTTACCAAAAATGACAGCAGCCAGAATTAATCTTCTCTAATGGACTGTCGTACTGCCCACCGGACTGAAAAAGTATTTTTTTCTACCAATCAGCAATTTTTCTAACTTGCAGATGATCTGACAGAAAAACAAGACGATAGCTGCCTATATCTTTCAACTCCTGACTCAAGGATAAGCTCTTGTAAACAAAACTTCCTTAAAATCAGTTATTTTATACAAATAAACAGAGACTCGACAACAGTGCGTTGACCTTTACCTTGCGCAAAGTGCGCCATTCACCCACATCATGCGTTCACCTGAGCATCTCGGACATTCGGCCCTTTCATCCTCACGTCTCTTACCGCTACAGAGAACTTGATTTCTTGGTTTCTCTCTCCTAGACTCCTCCTCAACAACATCAGTATTTAAATCCGACTATTGAGCAAAGTATTCTTTTAGGTTTCATTATTTTTCGCATTCCCCTTATATTTGATTTTGATGAAACATAGATGGTAGGTAACATGGGGTCAATAACTCTGAGAAAATCTTGAGCTAAGCTTTACCAGTTTTTCAAGGTTACGCATTCTACTTCTAAAAGACACAATTTTAATTTTCTAAATCTGAGACATTATGATCATTAGTGGTCCCTTTTTCCCAAAATTTGAGATGCACTAAACTGGTAGCTAGTACCTTAAGGATTGGTAATTAATTTTCCTTATATATTTTAGAAGTTGGCTCTATTCATCATGGCCACATGTCTATTCAAAAGGGCAAATCTTATTTTCCTTGATTCTGACGAAACTTGTTGGGCAGTCCCTAGTGATGATGATTATTTTCATACGGATTATTCTTTTTTTCTTCACAGCCAGACGCTGTTTCAAGGAATTTACAAGACAAAATTTTAGAATCTGCTCATCTAGACTAAGCAACTATAAAAATTAGGTCAAAGGTGAAACGATCATAAAACCTCATTATACTTACTGTCGACACTAACGATTACAAACGCTGAACAATCCACATCATTAATTTTTTAATATCGGAAACCTTTATGTGCTGCAACAAAGGAACAAT
>NC_089741.1:1608145-1610645 GCF_040412425.1 Macrobrachium rosenbergii | reverse complement strand
AAGCAAAAATTTGTTATACACGTCAGGAGAAATAAACAACAACCTGACAACCAGTAAAAACATTTAAATAACGCTCAGGGAAAAAATGCAAAAGAAAAAGGGGGAAAATCTGCGCACTTCACATCAGAAAACTACGAATGCATTAGCCAAAATTTCCATTTTGGACCTTCCGGAACAAAGGCCAATATAAAGTCACTGGCTGTAACGGCCACGTAAGACCTCATTACCTCCAGAGAATTTCCCTGAAATATCAAATTCAGCAAATCTGCATAAAATGCTTGACTGCTTAATTTCAATCAGGGAGCAGCTTGTTGCTAAACTTTTTAAACCGAGTTTTCTTGCGTCATTAAAATGTAAATTTTTAAAGTAGTTATTACTCGTACACTTAAGTATATAATAATGTTTATTTTAAATGAAGAACGTTGCAATTTCAAACCCGGGAGACTCAACTACCAAAGAAAAAGAAAACTGCAGCTGAAGAGCTCATCGAAAGGCCTTCAGAATCTCAATGATGACATAAGGACATTACACTGCATACATGTATGTATAATATATACAGTATATATATATATACATATACATATATATATACACATAATATATATACAGTATATATATATATACATATACATATATATATACATGTGTGTATATATATATATGTGTGTGTGTGTGCTGAAGAGCACATCGAAAGGCCTTCAGAATCTCAATGATGACATAAGGACATTACACTATATATATTATACATATATAATGTCCTGTAATCATTGAGATTCTGAAGGCCTTTCGATGTGCTCTTCAGCAAACACACACACACACACGCATATATATATATATATATATATATATATATATATATATATATATATATATATATATATATATATAATTATATATGTATAATATATATATAGTGTAATGTCCTTATGTCATCACTGAGATTCTGAAGGCCTTTCGATGTGTTCTTCAGCACACACACACACACACACACTATATATATATATATATATATATATATATATATATATATATATATATATATATATATATACTGTATATATATTATACATACATGTATGCAGTGTAATGTCCTTATGTCATCACTGAGATTCTGAAGGGCTTTCGATGTGCTCTTCAGCATACACACACACACACACACACACACACATTACACAGGTGAAAATATATATATATATATATATATATATATATATATATATATATATATATATATATATATATATATATATATATATATATATATATAGGTATGTATATATCCAAGTTCACACTCCTACCAACGCTAAGGAATTGAATATCCATTTCAAAACCAAAATTACAGCCAAGTACATTTGGTAAAAAATAGGGGGACACTCTATCATACCAATTAGCAAAAACATCCAAAATAACTACCTAATCTGGCAATGTAAATGAAAAACAAATCCTGGATCCACCTCAAGATCTCTGTCCTCACCAAAGCAAAAAAAAAAAATCTTTCTCCTCCCACAGACAAATAAAGTCAATTTTTATACATTTCCACAAAATCCAATTAAAAAAGTCTGGCATTCGCATACATATCCACGTGCAACTAAAAACCAGATTTACAATTCCGTGATTATTAGCTCATCTATCCTTGAAATTTCACTGAAGTTCACTTGCCATTGCTTGAAACATATTCCAGTGGGGAAAAAAAACTAAATGCGCATCAAGATCTACCAAGAAATCTCATTAACTCTTCCTATGCCCAAAGACAACAATTTCAAAAAATTTAACTGAAATCAAAGAAAGAGCACTGAACCATAACCAACTCTCCCTTGGTTCACAGCTCGTCCCATCCCAAATCTAACATCTTCCATTAAAAAATACCCTGGATCTGTGCATATCTGCAGCCATCTCCAAATCTAATAAAGTTGATAGCAGCCCACCTTACCTTAAACCTTTATTGGAATCCAATTAAACAACCAAATACAGCGTTTAACAATCAAATTACCTTTTTATCCAGACATGAGCCTGACACATGAAAGTTTTTTGCTATAGGACTAAAGCAAACGTTGATACCAGCCAGGTAACCGGCTAATCAATAGTTTGCCTGTGTGGTCATGAACTAATGAAATGTTCCTGTCCTTTTGGGTGACTTAGTAATGATGCACCATTTCAATTTCAAACACGATATCATGAATGTAGATTTATCAAGCACACAAATTTGTGACCTTGAACTGACATGGTGATCTTAGGCCAAGGTAAAACTGGGGCGATAATGGCGCTAAAACAATATATCAGATTTACACAGAGTACTCAGAACAGGGTATTACATTTGAGCGCCTGCAGAATTTAGGGTAAATCACACTAATAGTTTCACAGATTTCTTTCATAACATTTATTCCAATTTTTCTTACCATTCAATATTCCCAATGATATCAAGCAATGAATTCATTCCCCATATCCTTAGTACGAGAAATAAAATCAAGAACACTCACAATATCTTGTTGGATTTGGAAAA
>NC_089741.1:1548658-1603658 GCF_040412425.1 Macrobrachium rosenbergii | reverse complement strand
TTGAGTGAAGATGTCAGGCAGATTCTTTTTAAAAGGCCACCAGATATAAACAATGACCATTATTGCAGCTTGCAAGTCACAGAAGAGAATAAAGAAACTACCACCGAAAATAGGTAAAGAATGGCTTTGCTTTGGGAGAGATTACCTTTCACTCGGTTCACTGATGTAGGTGCGCATAGAGCCAACAGATGAGCTTTTAATTAACTGCGAAAGGTCGGACCATCTTGGCCATCTTCGCGCCAAGGGAATTTCTTTCATAGGAGGTCAGATACCTATATGAGGTACCCTGTTCTTTCTTGCTACAGGAAAATGGTATGAAAGAGCTTCAATTTTCATTATCAGTCTCAGTATAATACTATCCATAATGTACTATAAAAATATGTTAAAACAGTTTTTACTCTTTTTATCACAAACATGTTTTCTAGTGAAATATATATATATATATATATATATATATATATATATATATATATATATATATATATATATATATATATATATATATATATATATATATATATATATATATATATATATATATGAGTATATATGATTATTATCACTTTTGTACGTGATTCATTTATCACACATTACCACAGGTGAAAAATAAGAAACGGGGTGTAGCCAAATGAGTTTTGAAGGCCACTCCTACCTCGACACCGGCCTGAGGGGGTATATGTAGTCTCTAACGGTTGTGTATGTTCGTCAGTACTGTTCCTGTAGTAAATATATTTGTGACTTCTCATACTCTGTATCAGTCCTTCGTCAATGGCTTGAAATAAAGTCGAAACCGGTCATGTCCTACACCCGTTTCTTATTTTTATATATATATATGCTTAAGTAAACGGGCAAGGTATATTTGCCTCTTCAAATATATTTAGGCTGAAATTGAAGAATACTTGCCTCAGTGACAAAAGTTTGTTTGGTGTATGTCCTATTTTCACACAACCAAGAAAGTTTGCAGCGCATACCATTTATGATGACAGCAGTAAGAACGAACAAGAGTCAAAGCTGGTCATACACGCACAAATTAGGCCTTTGCAGCTGCACGGTGCACGTATCAGGTAAGCGCATATATACAAACTTCTAACACAGGCGCAAACTACAATAAACAAACAGGCCAGTGACTTGCGGTTTTTCATTGCCACTGAGCGTGTATAGGGTCTTTCATTTAATGGGGTAAAGTTTTGTATCTGATAGATTAAACAGTGAAAATCGGTAAGGTCATTTAAATTTAAGATTTTATGTTTTGATTTAAAATTTGAATGTATCAATGTCTGCAAGTAAGTAGTAATGATTGAAAAACAAAAGGGCTCAATATGAATAGGTTGAGTTGCTTCTCGATCAAGTGTTTCATAAGCAATTATTTGAGTGACTTATCAGGTATGGAATTTTCTTATCTCTGTTGGAAACCAATTCCAGAATGTAGGTCCGAAAGTGCTTGTTGTAGCTGACGGGAAGTATCCCCAGCTGCAATGATTGAAGGTTGTATTTCGTTGAAGTTTTGTAAATCCCCCAAGATCTGTATATTTTCAAATGCTTTCTTATCGAGATGAATAACAATATTTTACAGCCTAGCATCACTATCTTGTATTATTTTGCAGACTGAGAGTGGAATACAATCTGCTATCTTACTATGAATGAAAATAGCAACTTAAAAGTATCGTTGTATATACATTTCAGCGATTAGTCTCCATCCCGCCAGTCACGATTAGCTTTAGTGATATCGACGGTGGATATTTACCGGCATCTTAGGAAGAAACACACACACACACACGCACACCATTATTTTTACTACTAAATATACCTCTCATATAGTGGAGAGAGTTCTCGAAAAAGAGACTCCTGATGACTTGTGTTCACTTCTTCAGCAAACAGTATCAGAAGCTTTCGTTTTCAATCATTACTGACTCTAATTTTTCAGATGTTGGGGAAATCTGACTTTGTTTTCAGGCCTCTGTAGCAGCAGCAGCAGCCGCCTTTTCGACAAAATTTCCATGGTTTCCTGGCTTTTATCAACCGAACCCAGACCACAAACACTAGTTAAGGCGCTTGGCCAGCAACTGAACTATAATGACCCGATATTCATGCTAAAGTCCATCATGCATTCGTTTGAAGTACAGGAGCCTATTGGGTACCTTTCTGAGTAGTTCGTCAGTGTGTACAGTGAAAGTCAAATAACGAACACGAAAACTTTGCTATTTTGTGATGGGATAGGTGTGACAGTATCGAACTTTTTGTTTGTGTTCTCCGAGATGCAAGAGTTATACTGACTTCATCCAAAAGAAATAAGAAATTTACTTTCGCAAAGTGAGAGACAGTTACTTTTGAACTCATTTTTTCCGTTTTAGTCATGATTTTTCTATTTTTTTTCCAATAAATATCCGATTTTGTTTAAATACTCCTGCGTTATACAGTGATCCTTGGTTTGGATCGACAGTCTAGCTAGGTGTCAGGCTGGGTGGGTGGAACTTCTTTCTGAAAATAGAAAAAAGAAAGTCGCGTGAGTGGAAAAGCGTAGAGCAGACCCTGTTTTCTTTTGTGTGGGATGAGTTTCCTTCGAAATAATTGGTTTAATAAATTTCTATCCCTCATTTCTTTGTTGATATTCTAGAATAATTAAACATTACTCCTGTTGAGGATGCTATGTCAGGACGGTCACTACGAAATCTTTGGTTCTGTTATGCTAATACGACCTATTGAGTAGTTTTATGTAAACTGTCAAGGTCTGGCATGTATACAATTTTTTCAACAAAAAATGTCGCTTATTAAATTAAGACAGTGATCCCGTCGTGTCATTTTGCATAGGTTCTTAAAACTAGAATTTATTTTGACGCGTTTTCACATATTAAATTAACAAGTGCGATGCATTGGAAAGAATAGTATTCCCATAGCTTACTCGTATTTCTCCATTTCTTGACTTAATTGGTCTAATGCCTGGTTTTCACCCCCTTAATAGGACATAATCTTAATAGGATGGATGTATCCTATTAAGGTTTCAACCTTGATAGGACAAATCCATCCATCGACCTATAGATGCATCCGTCCGTGACAGTACCTTAGCGGATGATTTTTTTTATACTTTCTCATATGAGAACAAGGAAAAGGGTCAAGAGATCCTTTGTTTGTTTCATTAATTATTTAAAGTTATAGTAAGCTCAAAGGATCTAGCTCTGTTTTCTAAGTGGAAATATGCTGATTGCTTTCAGTGCAGTTGCGGGTGTCATTCCTGACAGAAACAGGCTTGCTGTTATATGAATCGGTTATGCCTTGAAGGACATTCTTTGGACCTTTGCTGTTGCCTCTGCACCTGATAAAAGAGCAGCATTCGTCCTCGACAAACGTGGCCCCAGCGACGGAGCTGAGATATTCTCTTGTATCTCTCTTCTTTAGTGTGTGTGTGTCAGGAAAGAAAGAGGAGAATAAACGATGCTCTTTGTGCTGCTTTTGTTGGAGTTGCTGTCCAACCCCTCTTGTCACCGGAAGTTGCTTTTGAAAAGAAAAATACTGGTTATGCAAATGAAAAGATAAGCTCAAGAAGTGCTGGGCGGGTGGAGGGGCGGCTAGGGGTTGACACACGCACGAGGAGGAAAAATATGTACTCGGAGAAGAAAAACATGAATTCGCATGCATCTCTTTTTTGGGAAAGATTCTTATCACACACTTGTCTTGTAATCAGTTGAAACGTATCTGTATCATTTTCCTTTGCATTAAGCATTCGCAAGAATAACGTAAATAAAAATTTTAAGAGAGCTTTAGGTGTTACATAATGTCACACTCAAGACGCATTTTAGGGCACACAGGTCAGTTTCCTATCACCGTTTTGATAGCGTAATTTTACCATAATACTCCAAAGGCCTCCCAGTTCTGATTCCTGGTCGTGTTGTGTAATATCTCGGAAGGAAACGTTTACGATTTTAGTGAGTCTTGATCATCTCAAGCTTTGGATGATTTTTTCGTGATTTCATGATAGGCGGACTAGTACGCCTCTCTCCCTGTCTCTCTCATATCTTGTTCATAGTTAGCTCAGCAAAATATCTCTCTCTCTCTCTCTCTCTCTCTCTCTCTCTCTCTCTCTCTCTCTCTCTCTCTCTCTCTCTCTCTGTAGCCAGTACCTTATACATCGTCAACCCTGCAATAAGTATCAAGTAGAAACAGACTTGTTAGATGGAGCACATGAAGTTGCACAGTTCCTGGATTTCTGGGGACACTTAGCCATTGAAACTAAAGAAGTTTTGAAAGGACAAAAGATGTTTCCTCTGAGGGACATTCGGTAGTTTTGAGAGTCTTACAACCCTCTGAGACTGGAGGATTTTATCATTGACACTTTCTCCAAAATGAATGTCATGGTTACATCATAGCAGTTCTGGAGGAGGACATTTCCAGAGGTGCCATTTCTTTTTATTATATATTGATTCTCTTTCGTTGCTATTTACAAAGCCATAACTTTTATATATGGAAGCCTTTCAAAAACGTATTATGCGGGGGTGATGACGATATGACTATGTGTATAACGATTGAAAAGTTGTGATGACGTTGCGTTTTATGTACTGACAGGACCGTCGGCTATAAATTTTGATCGACGACTATGAGCAGGAAAAGCTGCTGTCAAATGGTTATGGGGTAGGAGTTGATGACTACTCTGCTGTTGATTTTTACGATTCCAGGAAGATATAGAGTCATTCAACCTGCAGTATTGCCTTTTAATTAGAGCTTTGTGTGTAAACACATTGATTTCACCCTCTCTTTACGTCTCAAGTGAATCGGTTTTTAGCTCATATATATATATATATATATATATATATATATATATATATATATATATATATATATATATATATATATATATATATATTTATATATATATATGGAGGAGGTAGCTCTCCCTTGGGCGAGTCGGTAGAGTTATGGCCTTGCAGACTCGCTAGGCCCGAGTTCGACTCTCTGGCCGGCTAATGAAGAGTTAGAGGAATTTATTCCTGGTGATAGAAATTGATTTCTCGCTATAATGTGGTTCGGATTCCACAATAAGCTGTAGGTCCCGTTGCTAAATAACCAATTGGTTCTTAGCCACGTTAAATAATTCTAATCCTTCGGGCCAGCCGTAGGAGAGCTGTTAATCAGCTCAGTGGTC
This sequence comes from Macrobrachium rosenbergii, assembly GCF_040412425.1. Taxonomy (NCBI): domain Eukaryota; kingdom Metazoa; phylum Arthropoda; class Malacostraca; order Decapoda; family Palaemonidae; genus Macrobrachium; species Macrobrachium rosenbergii. The sequence continues at coordinate 1,598,524 of NC_089741.1, read as the reverse complement.
TGTAAAACTAAGGTATACTTAACTTTGGAGAGGAGGTTCACCAACACCTCCGTGCCTGACAACTTCTGTCTTCCCCACAGATGCCCCCATCCATGAAGGTATTAAACAGCCATGGAAACATCACACACCCTGTCACAGCCCCATTTTCACACCAGATCAGTCAGTCTCCCACCTACAAGCTGTAACACATTTTCACTTCATCACTAATATCTATCCACGTTACTTTATCAATTCTATCATAAGAATATTTTTAAGGTTCATACATTCAGAACTGCAGCTTTTCCATTTACTTTTAAACTGCTTACTAAATTGTGTCATAACAAGCACTTGCGCCGTACACCTTCTTCACTCTAAACGGACAACACTGTTCCTACCCTATCAGACCTTCTGTCATCTGTTTTACCGTCACTGTCAAAATCTAACTACCTCCCTTCCCTAGTGTAATAAGTATGTATAGTATATATATATACACGATATATATATATATATATATATGTATATATATATACATATTCATATACATATACACACACCTGTATATATGTACACAGTAAATATATGTGTATACATATACAGTATATATATCTATCTATCTATCTATGTATTTATCTATCTATATATATATATATATATATATATATATATATATATATATATATATATATATATATATATATAGGAGAGAGGGAGAGAGAGAGAGAGAGATAAGTATCAGACTGCAATAATCACATTTTCCTCTTAACTTCTCGAATTCTCCATTTTGTACACGCTAGTCACTACAAAGCCGAAGATCCAAATGGGAGAATACGAAGATTTCTGATGCCCGTAGCAGGATTCGCACCCGAATCCGAGTATCAGAACGGGACGCCCGACAGAATTTCTTTATATTCATACATTTAGATATGAGGCTTTGAAGTAAGAAGCGTATTAAAAAGTACGCAGAAGGTGAGAAGTTAAGAGGGAAGCGTAGTTTTTACGAATATATACATTTATGGTATGTAGACATGAATCTTGGTATGATACTGTTAAATTAAGTATACCTTAGTTTAACCAGACCACTGAGCTGATTAACAGCTCTCCTAGGGTTGGCCCGAAGGATTAGACTTATTTTACGTGGCTAAGAACCAATTGGTTACCTAGCAACGGGACCTACAGCTTATTGTGGAATCCGAACCACATTATACCGAGAAATGAATTTCTGTCACCAGAAGTAAATTCCTCTTATTCTTCATTGGCCGGTCGGAGATTCGAACTCGCGGCCAGCAGAGTGCTAGCTGAGAACGGAACCCACTTCCCCAACGAGGAACTGGTATGATACTGTGACCTTATCGAAAGGATATAGTTCATTTTAGAATAGAGCTTGAAGAAGAAGTTTTCCGTTAAGTATGTCAGTGAGAATGATGCATGTGAGATTTAGATGGCTTGGATTTTCATCCGTCGCTTCCCCCCCCCCCCCCTTGGGAAAACAGTACAAGGTAGTGTCAACTGCTCTCTCGTCGGCACCAAAAGTTTTGGAAGACCAAGGCCTAAGGATGAGAATTATGAGACCAGAGGATGGATATGGGGATGAGTGGAGATTTGTGATACGAAGAATGAAGCACAGGAAAAACATGGGTGGCAGAAATTCACAGATGCCCTATATGTTGCACAAGTCTGGGGGTCATAAGGATTATATAATATATATATATATATATATATATATATATATATATATATATATATATATATATATATATATATATAAATATATATTATATACATATGAATTTTTATCGCATCATCGTGACAATACATTTAAGCTACAAATGTCGTTTAATATCCAATTTGCACTACTTTGGGAATATCACCGAAGGGGAATTATAAATGATAAATGGTTTGGTTCCTAAGTGCCGACGCTAAGTACAAATCCCCGCACTCGACGGATACGTTCGGTGGAGTCGGCATTAACTTTTACCTTTCTTGATAGCAGAATGGACTTGAACATTGAATGGAAGTCGTTGGCTCGTACTGTTGGGTGTTCAATTCACTTAGGCACCAAACCATTTATCTCATATAATTTCTTCGGTGATATTTGAAGTAGCGCGAATTGATATTAAACGACATTTGTAGCCTAATGTGGTGTATGTATATATATATATATATATATATATATATATATATATATATATATATATAGATATATATATATATATATATATAAGTAAATAAATATGTGCATATATATATATATATATATATATATATATATATATATATATATATATTATGTATATATATAATATATGTATGTGTATATATGGAAATGAAGGCAGAAAAGACTACATAAATTATGTACTAAACCAAATTCCTATTCAGCTTTCTTATATATAAATAAACTGATGACAGGAATCGTCATCATATCTGAATGTCAGGATTGTCAGTGGGCCCTCTTCGGGGACTTTATCTGAAAAGAAATTTGTAATCGTGAGAGTAACCTAGGGTGCTTCATTATGGCGAAACCTTTGAGGATGTATTTTTTATGTACTGGGGAGAAGGAGAGAGAAAAGAGACAGAGGGAGAAACTTTGATGTTTTCCATTTGATCTCTTTAATTGGCGCTCAAGGGTAAAAATATTAGAGAAAAAGTCTCCCGTCCGTTGATCCAATTCTCTCTCGTCAGCCATTTGAAGTCCTCCCGGCGCCAAGTTTCGGGAGAAAAGTGGTGATGAATTCGTCTTTCCTGTTTACATCTCAGTTTCATATGAAAAGTTTTTTTATTCCATCTCCAGAATTCATTGTTAGTTGCGGTGGATTGTCAGGCGCCATTTGTTAGTGATTTAGAATTTTATGTAAATCAAGTGTTCCGGTTGTGCAGTTAAGTACCTTGCAGTTTTCGTAAATATATATCTTCATTATCAGTCTAAAATATCTATTTCTGGAGCCCTTGATGCAGATAATATGATTATATTCTTTATGGAGAAAGGAGTAAAATATCGCGAAAGTCTAAGCTTTGAAAAATCACGAGCGGGTGGTTCCTTATTTTTTTTCAGACCATGAATTTTGACCAATACGCTCAAGTAAGTGAAGTTTTTTACCAGAAATACTTAATGAAAATAATAGGAAGCTTATGTACTTTGCAAGTCTAAAGTGGAACTTTTATCTCACCTCGATTTTCAAGCTCATAAAGTAATCCAGCCACTTTTTAGCACGTGCCAGGTTAATAAGGAAATGGATGCAACCAATGCGTTTGTGTTAAATGCAAGGCCTTAATGTCTTTGAAATAAGCACTCTTGCCTAATGGTGTGTAAATTTTGAGTCGGTAAACTTTTTTTTGCATCTTGTGATAGGTTGGATTGTAGATTTACAATACTCCTGCTGACAGTCACTTATTGAACATACGTGTGAATTTGCCGACTTGAAAGAATGAGATAAATTGGAACACTATTGGATGGTAGCTGTTATTTAAATTTATTTATTGCAGAAGAATTGTCTCTGCATGTAAGTAGCCTTCTAGAAGGGGTTTGATGCTCACTCCTGGCTCGGTATAAAAAAGTTTACTAATCCACTGTAAATTTAACGTGATGTCATTAGGGACGTATTCACCAAGGTCCGTATTCGCATTGTATTAAGAGTACTGTTTTTTCATCTCTTCCGACATTGTTGATGCACAGCTTCTTGGTTGTAAACCTTTTCTTCTTTTTTATGTTTTTATTAATTCAATTTTTATGGGTTGTAGAGTATTTTAAAAGTAATTGAAACCCTGACGAAGACATAATGATTCGCTGACAATACGAGCGGGTGCTTCATTGTTCGTGCCATGCTGTAGTATTGAGATTGAGAATTTCAAGTACATCTATGAAAACGCCGCGACTATCAATTGAGGTGATTGGAATACTACTCCAAACATGAAATTCATTTTTCTTCGTGGTTCAAAGACATTTTTTTTCATGAATAGTTTAACGTTAACACAGTTGAGGCCGAAAGTTACGTCCATGAAATATATATGTTGAATAGTCTATCCGTCGCAGATGACAGCTGATAAATGTAGAGGTATCAGTGCGAGTGATTACTTTAGAGAGCAAAAGTTGTTATTCATTACGTAAATGCAGAGGAAAGTCACTGGGGAAATGAATCTCGAATAAATGATAGAAATGAAGAGATGCTGTCGAAATGGAATGCAGCCCAGGGCTAATGAAGTGACCACTGTGAAGATGTGGTGAAATAAGAGAATAGGAAAGGGAGACAAAGCTAAATGCTGCAGGAGTGGAAGCAACTGTGGATGATTTAATGGGGGCCATTACGAGGTTCATGAAAGGAAAGACCTCAGCAGTTAGGACTGCAGCTCAAATGCTGTGCTGTGGCGCTTTGTGAAGTTAAAAGTTAAGTATACCTTAGTTTAACCAGACCACTGAGCTGATTAACAGCTCTCCTAGGGCTGGCCCGAAGGATTAGACTTATTTTACTTGGCTAAGAACCAGTTGGTTACCTAGCAACGGGACCTACAGCTTATTGTGGAATCCGAACCACATTATAGCGAGAAATGAATTTCTATCACCAGAAATAAATTCCTTTAATTCTTCATTGGCCGGCCGGAGAATCGAACGCGGGCCCAACACAGTGCTAGCCGAGAACGATATCGACCCATCCAATGAGGAACTTACTTTGTGAAGTGTAGTGAGTGGTTGCTCAGGGCTTGTATGTTACTCCTGGAAGGGGGAAAGGTTCCAAAGGAATTGGGGAATCTCGATGGTCTTGGTGAGAGGCACACTTTTTAGTTTTCGTAAAGGCTTAGGTGATAGAGATGTTTGCAAGAAACATAAAGTCAAAATATTACTTGTGTGTACTTGGGAAAGTCCATGATAGGATTTTGTGAAATTAAGACAGAGAACAGAAGGACTGGTAGAAGGTTATCATGAATTTAGACAAGGAAGATGTTTCGTGTGTGATATATTTTTTTTTTTTTGCGAAACGGGCATGTTGTTTTACATTAAGCTGATGCACATCTTTTTCATAATAGCTGCTAGTAAGTGAAGGTAATGACGTGGAGGTGAATAAGAGGCCTGGTGTCGACCTCTTGGCCTTTGCGATCATATATATATATATATATATATATATATATATATATATATATATATATATATATATATATATATATATATATAATTTGTATGCTTATATGTATATATATATATGTGTGTGTGCGTGTGTTTATATCAGTGTATGTATAAACACACACATATGTATATTTGTATGTACACTAGGTGCATGTATGCACAGTATTTCCCTTAACTCTTAATTAACTATTCGTCTTCGTAAATTGGCCTTGATGCGACTGTCGAAGTCCAGGCCAAGAAATCCCTACCAAGCTTCTTCACATTCTTCACCTCCACATCACTACCTTCCCTTAGTAGCTGTTATTATGTTATTATGTTATTTATGCCCATAATGTAACAACACAAGCATACAAAAGAAGAGATTGGATCAGGCAGGCTACTCAGATCAGGAACCAACGAACGATAGTGTTTCAGTAATTATGATTTATCTCATTAGTATTGCCCAGACTACACATACTGTAGACCTATGATCAAAAACTTCAAATTACAAGATTTTCTTATCATTCAAACTATATTCTGTGTACCATTTCATTGCATGTATATAAAAACAACTTTGCTATGACACCAAATTAATATCTGCGTCCCTAAACTGAAAAATAACCTTTAATATTACTTACAGCAAAAACACGAAATGTGGACCAGTGAAGCTAGGCTTATGCTGCTGATTCGCCAGGTATTTTATTTTACTGGCCTTATTTTAAGGAACACATTCATTTCATTTCAGTCAAAATTGCTTTTTTTTTTTTAATGTAACCTTCATGTATTCATTCTATCTAATTACCGTTCCTATGCCCAACACCGAAAAAAATTGTATGCCTAGGCTAGCCTTTTTATGCCGTATTCATGTCATCGACACTAGGGATGGCCGGTACTAAATGAGATTTTAAACTTTTGCTGGATAAGTTTTTTAGCTAAGTAGTCCCAAAAGTGCCCAAGCACTGAGCTTTTATAATTATTTGTATGCTTAAGAAAAAAATATATAAAAATGTTGAGTATTTTGGAAAGAACCACGATACATTGCTATTATGCCATATTATAACTGGAATTTCCCGCCTTCCAGCCGATAGTAGTTGTTCCATTCACCTCCCCCATGCCCTAGACAGCCTCATAGAAAACAATATTGTTTTTTTATTTCGAATATTAACCTACACATGTAATTTACATGCAAGAAATTATTAAAATACCTCTTATTCACGCTCGCATAGCCAGATGTCTTATTATTTACCTAAGATGAAATGAAAAATAATTGTTTAAAGACCTTCGTTGTTTGTGGTTGATAAAAAATAATTGTTTGCAGACCTTCGTTCGTTTGCGGTTGACCTGAGTAGACTGTTTGCTACAAGACCATCTTTGCTGTGCTTATATTGTTATATTATTGATATAAATTGGCATGTTTGTGATCTAAATGAGATGTGAGGGATCTTTATATATATAAGCATTTAGATGTATTACCGAAGAAATATCGGAAACCTTGATTTTAGCCTATCGAGAGCTAGCTATGCATTTACTACATCTGCCTTAAAATTTACGTTGGTAAGTGGACAGATGAAATGAAACTGACTATAATCATTCTTTGCTTAAAGCTGCTTATATTCCTGTTTGGTGTGAAAGGATGATTTGAAACCAGCTATCGGAAAGGTTAAAAGGTAGTAGGCTAAGTGGTCTGGACGTTAAATAAATCAGAAGTAATTATTGCTTTTGTTGTTTGCTGGACCACTTTTTGAAAACGGATATCACGATACCGCTGCCGTTTCATACGGGCTTATTAATGACTAAGAAAAATAGTGAGTTGAGAGAAGATCTGCTTATAAGTTAAGAATTCACAACTTCAGCTCATGCACGTAGATGAAGTAGGAAAGAAATTGGGAAAAAGCAAGAATGAGTTATGCAAGGTTTGGCATCACTATGCCCAATCTGCCGAACAGGTTTTCAACTTTGTGAAAAAATAAAGGAAAATATAAAGTGCTTCTGCGTTATAGCCGGTATAGAACGATAATATTTCGAAATAGGAAAATGAATGGATGGACACGATGTATCCATAGAGGAAAATGCAGAGCATGGAAATCGGAGAAGAAATGGAAAATAGGGTGTTGTGAAACGTTCATACTTAAAGAGAATGGAAATAGGGCGTTGTGAAACATTCAAACTAAAAGAGAATGAAAATAGGGTGTTGTGAAACATTCATACTAAAAGAGAGTGAAAATAGGGTGTTGTGAAACATTCATACTAAAAGAGAATGAAAATAGGGTGTTATGAAACATTCATACTTAAAGAGAATGAAAATAGAGCGTTGTGAAGCATTCATACTAAAAGGGAATAGAAATAGGGTGTTGTGAAACATTCATACTAGAAGAGAATGAAAATAGGGTGTTATGAAACATTCATATTTAAGGGAATGAAAATAGGGTGTTGTGAAACATTCATATTAAAAGAGAATGAAAATAGGGTGTTGTGAAACATTCGTGCTAAAAGAGAATGAAAATAGGGTGTTATGAAACATCCATACTTGAAGGAAATGGAAATGGGCATTATGAAACATGCAAACTAATAGAGAATGAAAATAGGGTGTTGTAAAACATACTAAAAGAGAATGAAAATAGGGTGTTGTGAAATACTCAAACAAAGAGAGAATGAAGATGGATGTTATGAAACATTCATACTTGAAGTGAATGAAAATTGGGTGTTATGAAACATTCATACTTAAAGTGAATGAAAATAGGGTGTTATGAGACATTCAAACTAAAAGTGAATGAAAATAGGGTGTTGTGAAACATTCATACTAAAAGAGAATGAAAATAGGGTGTTATGAAACGTTTAAACTTAAAGAGAATGAAAGTAGGTTGTTGTGAAACACGCATTTGAAAGAGAATGAAAATAGGGTATTGTGAAACATTCATACTAAAAGAGAATGGAAATAGGGTGTTATGAAACATTCAGTCTAAAAGAGAATAAAAATTGGGTGTTATGAAACATTCATACTTAAAGAGGATGAAAATTGGGTGTTATGAAACATTCAAACTAAAAGAGAATGAAAATGGGTGTTATGAAACATTCTGAATAAAAGGGAATGGAAATAGGGTGTTATGAAACATTCATATTAAAAGAGAATGTTAATAAGGTGTTATGAAACATTCATACTAAAAGAGAATGAAAATAGGGTGTTATGAAACATTCATATTAAATGAAAATGAAAATAGGACGTTATGAAACATTCATACTTAAAGAGAGTGAAAATAGGGTTTTATGAAACATTCAGACAAAAAGAGAATGAAAATAGGGTGTTATGAAACATTCATATTAAATGAAAATGGATGTTATGAAACATTCAAACTAAAAGAGAATGAAAATAGGGAGTTTTGAAACATTCATACTTAAAGAGAGTGAAAATAGTGTGTTATGAAACATTGAAACAAAAAGAGAATGAAAATATTGTGTTATGAAACATTCATACTAAAAGAGAATGAAAATAGTATGTTATGAAACATTCAAACTAAAAGAGATGAAAATAGGGCGTTATAAAAAGACATTCAAACTAAAAGAGATGAAAATAGGGTGTTATGAAACAATGATACTAAAAGAGAATGAAAATAAGGTGTTATGAAACATTCATGCTAAAACAGAATTAAAGCAGTGTGTTATGGAACATTCATACCAAACGAGAATGAAAATAAGGTGTTATGAAACATTAAAAAAATGAGTATGAAAATAGGGTGTTATAATACATTCAAACTAAAGAAGAATGCAAATAGTGTTATGAAACATTCATAGTAAACATTAATAGTAAAACAGAATGAAAATAAGGTGTTTTGATACATTCATATTAAATGAGAATGAAAATAGGGTGTTATGAAACATTCAGATTAAAAGAGAATGAAAACAGGTTGTTGTGAAACATTCATACTAAAAGAGATTGAAAATAGGGTGCTATGAAACATTCATACTAAAAGAGAATGAAAATAAGGTGCTGTGAAACAATCATACTAACATAGAATGAAAACTTGGCGTTATGAAACATTCATACTAAAAGAGAATGAAAGCAAGGTTTTATGAAACATTCATACTAAAAGAGAGAATGCAAATAGGGTGTTATGAAACATTCAAAATGAAGGAGAAAGCAAACAGTGTGTTATGAAAGTTTCAAACTATAAGCGAATGCAAATTGGGTGTTATGGAACATTCAAACTAAAAGAGAATGAAAATAAGGTGTTATGAATCATTCAGAATAAATGAGTATGAAAACAGGGTTTTGTGAAATATTCATACCAAAAGAGAATGAACAAAGGGTGTTATGAAACATTCAGACTAAATGAAAATGAAAATAGGGTGTTGTGAAACATTCATATTAAATGAGAATGAAAATAGGGTGTTATGAAACATCATACTAAAAGAGGATAAAAATAGGGTGTTATGAAACATTCATATTAAATGAGAATGAAAATAGGGTGTTATGAAACATTCATACTAAAGGAGAATGAAAATAGGGTGTTATGGAATTCATACTAAAAGAAAATGAAAATAGAGTGTAATGAAGCATTTCAAACTAAAAGGGAATAAAATAGGGTGTTATGAAACATTCATACTAAAAGAGAATGAAAATAGGTTGTTATGAAACATTCATACTAACAGAGACTGTAAGTAGGATGTTTTGAAACATTCAAACTAAAAGAGAATGAAAATAGGGTTTTATGAAATATTCATACTAAAAGAGAATGAAAATAGGGTTTTATGAAACATTCATACTAAAATAGAATGAAAATAGGGTGTTATGAAACATTCATGCTAACAGAGAATGAAAATAGGGTGTTAAGAAACATTCATACTAAAAGAGAATGAAAATAGGGTGTTATGAAACATTCAAACTAAATGAGAATGAAAATAGGGCGTTATGAAACATTCATAGTAAAAGAGAATGAAAATAGGGTGTTATGAAACATTCATCTAACAGAGAATGACTTTAGGGTGTTATGAAACATTCAGTCTATAAGAGAATGAAAATAGGGTGTTATGAAACATTCAAACTAAAATAGAATGAAAATAGGTTGTCATGGAACATTCACACTAAAAGAGAATAAAAATAGGGTGTTATGAAACTTTCATACTAAAAGGAAATGGACATAGGGTGTTATGAAATATTCAAACTAAAAGAGAATGATAATAGGATGTTATGCAACATTCATATTAACATAGAATGAAAACAGAGTGTTATGAAACATTCAAACTAACAGAGAATGAAAATAAGGTGTTATGAACATTCATACTAACATAAAATGAAAACAGGGTGTTATGAAACATTCATACTTCAAGAGAATGAAAATTTGGTGTTATGAGACAATCGTAGTAAAAAAGAATGAAAATGTGGTGTTATGAAATGTTCATACTAAAAGAGATTGTAAATAGGGTGTTATGAAACATTCAAACTAAAAGAGAATGAAAATAGGTTGTTATGAAACATTCATACTGAAAGAGAATGAAAACGGTGTGTTATTAAACATTCATACTAAAAGAGAATGTAAATAGGGTGTTATGAAGCATTCAAACTAAATGAGAATGAAATAAGGTGTTATGAAGCATTCATACTAAAATAGAATGAAAACCGGGTGTTATGAAACATTCATACTAAAAGAGAATGGAAATAGGGTGTTATGAAACATTCATTCTATAAGAGAATGAAAATAGGGTTTTATGAAACATTCAGTCTTGAAGAGAATAAAAGTAGGGTGTTATGAAATACTCATACTAAAAGAGAATGAAAATTGGGTGTTATGAAACATTCATACTAAAAGAATTTAAATAGGGTGTTATGAAGCATTCAAACTAAATGAGAATGAAATAGGGTGTTATGAAGCATTCATACTAAAATAGAATGAAAATTGGGTGTTATGAAACACTCATACTAAAAGAGAATGAAAGTAGGGTTTTATGAAACATTCAGTCTATAAGAGAATGAAAATAGGGTTTTATGAAACATTCAGTCTTAAAGAGAATGAAAGTAGGGTGTTATGAAACACTCATACTAAAAGAGAATGAAAATTGGGTGTTATGAAACATTCATACTAAAAGAGAATGAAAATAGGGTGTTATGAAACATTCATACTAAAAGAGAATGAAAATTGGGTGTTGTGAAACATTCATACTAAAAGAGAATGGAAATAGGGTGTTATGAAACATTCATGCTAAAAGAGAATGAAATAGGGTGTTATGAAACATTGTTACTAAAAGAATGAAATATAGTGTTATGAACCATTCATATTAAAAGGAGATACTGTAATTGGCGAAAAATGAAAAAAAAAAAAAAACCAGTAAAACCAATAATCCTTTCCAGAGAACAGGAAAATTCTTATCAGCGGATAGATATTCAGACGACTGTCTGTGGAAAACTCTGGAATAATATGGTATTGCTACAGTTGTGACATTTAGTAAACTAGGTTGGATATGCAATTATGACTGTTAAATAAATAAGTTGATACAATATAAAACAAGTAAAAAATGCGCCAAAGTTCTTTCGGCGCAATGGATTGTTCTGTACAGCTTATAATGCCGTATGAAACTCTCGGTGTGCTGCAGTATGAAACCCTCAGCTACGACCAGGAGCATTCAGTTGCTCCCTAGATGCGGTCAACTGAAGGTTCGTCGGCGACGTCTCTGGAATTGGGCTTGGTCGTGTCAGAAGCACGATCATGGCTGTCTTTAACCTTAAATAAAATAAAAACTACTGAGGCTTGAGGGCTGCAGTTTGCTATGTTTGGTGATTCGTGTGTGAATGATCAACATACCAATTTGCCACCCTCTAGCCTCACTAGTTTTTAAGATCTGAGGGCGGACAGAAAAAGTGCTGACGGACAGACAAAGCTATCTCAATATTTTTCTTTTACAGAAAACTAAAAAGTGTTTTAGAACTGCATGAAAACCAGCTCGCGCACACGCACATGTTACGTATATATATATATATATATATATATATATATATATATATATATATATATATATATATATATATATATATATATATTATATACAGTATATGTGTATATATATATATATATATATATATATATATATATATATATATATATATATATATATATATATATATATATATATATCTGTGTGTGTGTGTGTGTGCGTGTGTGTGTGTGTTCGTGCGTGTAAAACCTTAAAGGTAAGAAAAGTGTTCATGCATTGCAAAAAACAGTACTGCTGAAGAGACCGTGCTCCGTCATGAATTTGTAAAAGAACATATACACAGGGACATGTAATTGTGGAAATAGGTACATGAACACTACATTTTAGGATTTACAGTGAACTAATAGCTGCTCAGAGGTGATAAAGAAAAAAAATAATAAGATATAACGATGATTTTAAATGTTCTATTAAAAGAACAAACTGGTGCAAGTAAACAGGAATAGTGGACCCAGTGGAAAGCAGACTTGAATGAAACCTGAGCGAAGGTTTGCTTAGCAGACATGAAGCTGTTACAAGAGCAAATCCCTTTTTCTCCTCCTCCTCCTCCTCCTCCTCCTCCTCCTCCTCCTCCTCCTCCTCCTCCTTCCCCATCCCCTTCCCCCGCCTCGGTTCTTCCCCCCTCTTGCTTGTCATCCATGTACACTCACGTACTGGGATTGTGAAAGGTATTTTGCAATAACTCCTAAAATGTTATTGCTGAAACTTGTATCAAGGATCATATGGGATGATTTTTTAAATGCCCTACTATTTTGGGAACAACAGTAATAGCATTACGTCCTGCAGTAGACACATTTTACCGATTATTTTTCAAAATTATGTTATTTATTGTTAGTTATTTTAATAGCTGTTCTTACAGATTGTGTTACGGATTGTTCACGACTTATTTGTTAGACTTCAATCGCTCTAGGCGTTGCTGTGTACCAAAAAAAAAAAAAATTGTGTGGGATTTGGAATTTTATTACAGTTATGATTGAAAGTTACAGTATTTTTTTCACTGTCGTTGTTGGATGAACTATCCCAACTTTTGCAAGAAAAGTCCATTGTTATATGGTCCAAACTTTCATTTCAGTTTGATTGAATGCTGCCGAAACGTTATTTTTAAAGTATTTCGAAAGTTTGGATACCATAAGGAGCTGTAGCTTTATACTTTTAGATTTTTACTGAGTAATTGAAAAGGTCGAAAGTTTTGCTAAAGGCCTGTTCTCTTGTTAACGTGAGAAATATTAATCCAATTACGTCTGCTGTCTAAAATGTAAAATTGGAATGTTTGCATTTAATTGACAGACTTTGTCAGTTTGTACTGCAGCACTTCATGGAAAATTAATTTGACCTTGTTGCGGGTTCTTTGCTACCAGTATGATGGATGGAGCAGTCAGTATTTGTTCCCAGATGAAGAACATATACTCCTAAAGTTATTATTTACATTGGAAGTTCTAGGCTAGAAGGTCTTAGGCGAGAGAGAGAGAGAGGAAGCCTTATCATATCTTAATAGTAATATGTTTACACTCTGTCAGACTTGCCAGCAAGAAGCCTTCTGTAACAACGAATATTGGATAAACGTTAAAGGGTATGCTAAAATTCACACGACGGGGTAATATGAAATTTAGAATCTACTTTCAGTAAAAGGAATTTTGCAAATAACAGAATTCAACTTCATTATAGATTTAATATTACTAGTATTATTATAGTACTTTTACTCTTTCGTAAAGAATATTAAAGCTTACTTATGTCTAAAATAGCATAAACTATATTAGAAAAATGGTTATTCCCAGTACACAGGTTAAGATTTGCACGTATCAGAATTATGAATTTTTTCACCCTTATGGGCTGAAAAGTATACTGGCCAGGTTGACATCGAATATTTTATATGCTTACGCACAATCACATTTGCTCTGTGGTGATAAGTTATCTTCTTAAAAGTACTCGGCTCAGTGGCTGGCTCTGTCCTTTAAAGCTATAGAACTCTTTAGCTCTTTATGTTTCTCCTGACTTCTGCAACGTTTCGACCTTTAGGAGGCTGGTCTGTCTATCGTCTCTGTATGCTGAAGCCCTACTTTTCCCTTTTCTTGCTTTTCTCGGACCTGAACTAGAAAAGGGCTTGAGGTCATATAGTGCATTTTAGAGCGGGAAATTTTTTTGTTTTATAACTTTTTCCTTCATTATCGTTAAAGGCTTATTTTTTCGTCTAGAGGAGACGATTCCTTGTAACCTTTCAAAATGCGTCGAGTCGATCAGGATATTGTCTGTCTTGTATCTTCAGTTTGTTTGTATGAGCAAGTCCATGTTTTTCTTTATTGTAGCCTATCAGTGGTTTTCGAAAACTGGTGAGATACTTGAAAGAAGCCTCTTTATTAGCTCCTAAGTTGTCTGCATTGATTGAGTTTTGCATAAACATCTCGACTATTATTTTGCTGCAATTGCTACGTTATGGATTTATCCAGTTCGTGATTAGTCCAAGGATTAAATGTTGAGTGACTATTGCAATTCTTCCTCTATAACCAACCCCTGTTAGGGGAAACGTCTCAATATATGTATGTATGTTATTTATATATATATATATATATATATATATATATATATATATATATATATATATATATATATTGTATATAAACATATATATATATATATATATATATATATATATATATATATATATATATATATATATATATATATATATATATACATATATATAGATTAATAATTACCTTTAATTTATTTCGTGACCTTTAGAGTAAATTTTTGTTTGTTTGGTTTGGGTACGAAGAGTTAATTTTGGTTTCCTTGTCCCCACCACGGGCTATTTTTCTATTTGTAATGGCACCGCACCCGTGAGTTTTGTTTCTTTTTATTTTTCATGTTTTTTAAATGGTCGTTTGAGAGTCTTTGCCCGTTTGTGTCCTCGCTTAGCTCCCATAACTGTATTGGGGTTTGGCGCGACTGACTACTCGCCAGTGTGTATCCGGCTCTTCTTTCCTGCCGAGACAGCTCTGATCTCCACGGCTTCTCAGGCGGAAAATACCTGCTTTTTGGAGCAGTCCGTTGTGAAGAGGTACCGTAAGCCATGTTGCGTTGTCTGGACAGCGCCATAGCGTTTTTTTCTGTTTGTGAGGCCTTTACTTGGAGGCCTCGTCGGTGGGACCCGTCTCCTGTTAAACCTGTCTGCTGTGCCTTGTGGTAGGCACTGCATGCCTTGCCCACTCTGCGGTTGAAGGCATCGTTTGTGGTGCCCATTGATCGCCTGACTTGACTACGTCGTTGATGCCTTGCGGGAGGCGTTCCTTCATCTGCCTCTGCAGTTAGTGGTGTCTTGCGGGGCGCTCCATCACTCGTTTCCGCTACACCTGTTGGCACCCTCAGGCCAGCTTCTCTCTGCAACCTTCGGCTCATGCCCACCGTGCTGTCTCCAAGAGTCGTTATTCTGCTTGCTTATAAACTCTGCTGCTAAGGCCCTCATTTCTTACTTTGTCTTTCGTGTGGACGTCGCTGGCGCGTGTCAGCTCTTGTAGTATACCAGCTCATAGGGCGGTACTATAATTATAGTGACGATTCGCCATTAATGCCGTGCTGCTACTGGACAGCCTGTTATGCCTTTGCTATTTTTTTCTGTTGCTGGGTGACAGATTTTTGTATGTCATATTCTTCGAGTGTAGTTTAAGTATCAGTATAAGTTTGTATTAGGTGTAAGTCTTTAGGTTTAGGTGTTTAGTTATACCAAAACTTGTTTTTTGTCAAAATTAACTTCTCGGAGAACTTTATTTTTTAATATTGTAATATATCAGCTTTGCATACTATTTTTGCCTACTATTTGTGTCGGCGTTGCTTTTAATTCGATTAGTTTTATTTATTTATTTTTTTTGTCCGCGAGCCATATCAAGCGCTGCGGCAGACATTGTTCTGCTCATCTTTGGATGGAGATGGATAAAATCTTCGCCAAATATAAACTTCTGAAATAAGAACATTGTAAGCAGCTTGAAACTTTTTATACTGAGGAGATTATCTCGATGATTGTAGATTTGACGAAATGACTTGAAACGAAATTTTTCCTTTCCATGTAGGCCTATTGTAATTTCGCTGTTTATCTTCTATCATTTTTTCGCTTGAAAGTGAAAGTAATATTCTTCGGGAGGCGAAGTTACGTGTTTGCTTTGCTTAGCGTTTGTTACGATGTTACGCAAGTGAATTTGTCATCTCAGAATGTCAATATTTTAATAACTTTTAGTCGGTTTTTTGTAAGAAAATGAGAGAATATATTATTAAACCTTTTGCATAACGTGTATGCAGCAGCAAACTTGTATTTAAAGATTGGACGGTTTTTGTGTGTGAAAGGAGATTATTGGCTGCTCCAGGACCAAGTAGGCAGGGTGCCATGAGCCCAGCTCAATCGAGAACGAATAAATGACCGAAGATTCGTCTCTTTTACTAAACTTTGGTGAGCATCTTTGCCTTTTGATCTAGTTTATTTTGCACAGATGGAAGGTTACAATCGATCTCCTTTTCAATAAATTGGCCATATTAAATCTTTAATCTTTTGGCAACAGTTATCAGTCATAGATCAAGAGATCAAAACCTGTGCAATCTACAGTGGTACTCTTAATGAACCTCATCCTAAGAGGGAGAAGGTAAACAGAGCCTATTTTGATACTCGTACTTGTCTGGAAGCTCTTGAATATGCGTTTGTAAGCCTTCTAAGTGATCATGGTACTGGTAACATGAGAAGAAGGCTGTTAAGTATTCATAGAGAAAGGAGGTAGGTAGGGGTGTAATCCTTAGCGACAACGCTTCAGAAAGTAAACACTTTTCTTGGAAAGGTCCAGTTAGCCTTCTGTTAAGAAGCATGTGAAATTGCAAAGGTCGAAGACCCCTGCACAATATGTAGGCAGCGTATACCTTCCTTCAACAATAGACATTGTCAGCCCTGTTTTTCATCACAGACGGAGATGTCACAGTGGATGTTGAACTTTCAGTTGTAAAGGTAGCTGTAACCGCTTTCTTCGCGTTTATTATTATTATTATTATTATTATTATTATTATTATTATTATTATTATTATTATTATTATTATATATATTTTTTTTTGTTACTCAGGTGAACATGCCCTCGCAAAGTTGGTTAGGATTACTTCAGTGCAACATGCCGAAGAATTCCGTTTTATTTGGAATAATCTCGGGCAACGTGCATCGAAACGTATTGACTAATCCAACTGACTGCCCCAGGCGCATGCTTTTTCAATAATGCTCTCAAATAAGGGAACGTGAATTAATGTAGCATTAGGCCTAAATCCAATAGAAATAGTCGCCAGAAGAAGTGATCTAAGATTAAGTTCTGATACAAGGTAACTTCATTGGTATATTTTCTCACATTTTATCGGAAATTTTGAAAGTGATAGTAGACGTGTAATTATCGAAATTTTGGTCAGATTCTAAATAAAATTATGGGAATCGGTACACATTTTTGTCAGTAAAGTTTCGACGTAGTGAGTAAGTTAAAGTTTCAGGAAGCAGATAATTTTGTGAAAATGTGGACATGTGGCTTGGAAATTCAATATACGTTCTCGGCACTGCTGCAATATATATAGATAACATTAATACTGAATTCCAGGGAATAATACCCGAAGAGAATGATTAATTTTTACTGCTCATCTCTACAAGAGAGTATCGGAATCTGTTTTCCAGAAAATGGAATATCAACTCTTGAACTTACCTGTGATAAAAGTATGAAGGACACTCGATTTATCATCTGTATCTTGCCTTTGGTTCAGCGCAATCGAGTCTTCTGCACAGCGTATAATGCTGTATGAAAAATTCAGCCACGGCCCATGAAACTCAGCCACTGTCCGGTGGTGGCCTCAGCCAGGGCCCATGAAAGTCTTAGCCGCGGCCCATGAAACTCAGCCACGGTCCGGTGGTGGTCTGTGTTGTTACCTATATCGGTGCCAAAAATACGATCATGGCTAACGTTAACCTTAAATAAAATAAAAATTACTGAGGCTAGAGGGCTGCAATTTGGTATGTTTGATGAGTTGAGGGTGGATGATCAACATGCCAATTTGCAGCCCTCTAGCCTCAGTAGTTTTTAAGATCTGAGGGCGGACAGAATAAGTGCGGACGGGCAGACGAAGTTGTCACAATAGTTTTCTTTACAGAAAACTAAAACTAAAGCTAAATGTTGATTAGAGGCGTAATCGGTTACACGTGCGCCCGTGTCTGCATGTCTGGCGGACTCAGTGAAAATAGTGAGTAAAAAGCATGCCCTTGTTTTAGCTGAAAACAAAAACAAGTGACAAAAATGAAGATCGAGAATTTAAACATTTCTTCCGTCTGTTTCATTTGGTTATTACATTCTATTACAGTTCATATTGATGATCCGTGTGAAGCATAGATTGAATGTACGATCTGTGTTTGAGATTTTCTGGCGGTGAATTAGCAATGCATAAAAAATCACGCTTCAAAATGAATCGTACAGATCTTTTTGCATTTTTCATCTGTATGTAGAAATTTAACATAAGGTTTTTAATTTATATAATTCTACGTTGCATTCTTATTCTGTTTCATTCTGTGATATTGTGATGATTTACAAATCGTAAAAATGTGTTTTTTTTTGCACGTGGTTTATAGCTTTCACATTAAGTTTTACTTACATTGATTCAGCATTCTCGATGTTCATGAAACAAGACAAGAAAAAATCCTATAAGTCAATATAGGATTATTTACGGCAACCTTGTTTTACTGCTGTGAAGATAGGCCTGGGTTTTCTTGGCTTTGTTGAAAGACACTTGCGAATCAATATCTGGTTGCCAGAATCCTCGAGGCCAGATTAAGAGTTCTCAATATAAAAAGTTGGAGAAGCCAGACACAGGCGTGTAGGTGAAGAGGACCCAGACGTCTGGCTTCCTCTCTCCTCAGCTGAGCATGTTTTTTTTTTCTTGTTCTTTTAGGCAGGATTTCGAGATGAAGCTGAAATTATGCAGTCAGGTTAATATATAAAGTGGTAATTGCAAAAGTTGCTGGCCAATTTCTCTTACTCCCATGCGTTACTAAGACGGGGGGAAATTTCCTATAACCACTGCGTCAGCAGTAAACGATGAGGGACTGTTGATGCCCTTTACATCAGACGAATGATTTACAAGACGACCTTGAGAGTAAACAAGATCAGACTTGTAAGCTTCAGCAAGGAGGCCATGATTTTAGTAGTGTTTGCTTGTCCATTGTTTCTCCTATAACAGGATTTCTTGAGAAATGTTATCTTCTTCAGAATGAATGGCACGGCTTTTGACTTGGATAGTCATTGGTTCTTGTATAAAAAAACCTCACAACTTAAGTTGCTGAAAGTGAGATTTAAAGTGATTACTAATTGTTTTAGTGAGCTGAGGCAATCTTGTCTGGTGCCACAGTTCTGTTGAGTGGCCCTTGTTTTAGCCCTTTCTAAGGACGTGAATGTTGTTAAAAAGAAAAAAATGATATTCAAGTGTGCAGATGATACTACCCTTGTTGCAATTACTTGCTCTCCCATTCACGGATTCATAAAGATGCCATTAGCACTGCCAGGGATTACTCAGCCTGGCATAGTATTTCCACTCCACGAATCTCCTAGAATAAGCAAAGACTGTACTGGAAGGTTCTAATGTTTGATTGTTTTAATGATTGATGTGTACAACAAACCTCAGAGCAAAAAAAAAAAAAATCGCATAAGTAAGGCAGAGAACTAAATATTGTTCACAAAGCTTCTTAAAGCTGCATTCATGAGTCGTTAATGCCACAGATTTCATATTTTTTGTTCAGCCGATTTTAGAATATTGTTCTTTAGTTTGTTATCTTTAAAACAGTATAGCCTGAAATGGCGATCATCTTTTTCTTTCATATTCCTCTTTCTTTAGATATGGTCATTACTTTCTTTAGAAGCCTGCTTGGTTGTTGAACGCCATTTTATGATTCTTAAGGCTTTTGCTCATTTGGAATAATAGCAATAATCTCTATATAGCATGTTTATCCATATTTATCTTTTCCTTGTATAACAACATTAATTCTTGCTGTCATCCAGCCTGGGGTTAGCCTCTCTCACCACTTGCCTGTATGTACAGTATGTTTACAGACTGAAACTATTGTACCTTTTTGACGCTATGGTTATATTGGATACAGTAATAATTATGATGTAGTAATAATTATGTCTGGATCTTCGCTGCGCAGTGGAGAAAATATTCGGACTGTACATAAGACAGCTCGTGAGGAATTGCGAGCAAGCGACAGAGTTTTGAAATAATGTTGTTTAGGTGATTGCTTCTCTCTCAGGCGTTGCTCCATCGGCCCGTGGAAGACAAGTTCTGAAATCTGTTCGCTGATATCATCATTAATTTCGTCTTTACTGAAAACTGAATGACCATAACGTGTAGGGCCTGTGCGACGTCCGCCAGTAGGTTCAAGGAAAAGATATGAGAGAGAGAGAGAGAGAGAGAGAGAGAGAGAGAGAGAGAGAGAGAGAGAGAGACGTGTTTGTAACTGGATAGAACATTGCTTGAGTCTACAATTTTAGTATTCTTTATCATCATCTTATTGTCCGTTGCTGGCTTCATGAAAACTGGAGATGGTAGGCATTGAAACAGTTCACGAAGGACAGTATTGCGCTGCACTGTTTGCAACCGGTCAAGGTGAAAGTTATACGTTTCCGCCACCTCATTACAACATCCTATATTTTGACAGAGCTTGATCACTCATGGTTGTTTTCGATTTCTTTCGGTTGCGACCTTCAGTATTCGACAGATCACAAGGTACTACATTTGCTAACGGATCAACCGTCTACACAGGGTTCATGAGGGCTTACTCCGATTGCTCCTGTCAGGACTGACTGCTCGCCAGTGGGGTAACCCGGGATAACAGCATTATCTATGAAACTTAAACACAAAAATTTCATACAAATCATACATAGTTCAATAAACCACAGTCAACAACCTGATATGAGTTCCTGTCTGTTTTGAGAAAAGAAAAGCTTATCCACCACTGATGAGATGCTTATATTGAGCTTATATTGATGGGAAAAGGGAAAAAGAGTGAAAAGCTACAGGATAAAATACATGTAAAATTGACAACGGAAGGAGACGTAACCAGTTCCCGAACGACTAAGGTGAGTTAAATACCGTACGTCCTCAAGCAATATCCAGTATCTTGTATGGCCAGAGGTTGTAGCACAGGAGATTTGGGAACATTGATCGTACAGTCGTGAATCGGAAAATGTACGGCAATGTGAAACTGAATGTGACCTTTCAGCCACAGATAATGAATGGCTCAGATTTCGTATCGACTGCCCATAACTCAAAAGGGGGCGATTTTGGGCACCGCCAACTTCATTGCTCAGGAGGTAGGCTATCTATCAAGGTGGTATGTTTAGTGACAAGACCCTGTATGGGGCTAATGCCGTCAGCGCATCTCACTTAATGCACCATAGGCATTACTGAAAGGTGTTCAGCCCCTAGCTCCATCCACTTTTACTTTCATTCCCGCTTCATTTGTGCAATCATACTGTCGAACTTCTCTGACTATTACTTCTTTGTGTAACTGTGGAGTTTTCTCCAAGTGCCATCTAAATGTAAATCTTTGTACTTCATTTCCTTTATTTTCTGAACCATCTTATCTTGCTGTCCAACCGCACCGACTCCCTTTTCACTTTCTTAAGTACTGAATGGCTGAAAGTGCAACAGTGCTTGGCCACAGCCTAAACTTCACGTATCAAAAACCCCTGAATCATCATGTAACAAGGTAACTGGAGAAGGATAATGGTAACCAATGGGTCGTATGGGAGAAGAGCAAGTCGCAGAGCCCATGCGAGGGCGCCTATTTTAGTCTTACATGTGTGTACTTTATGATCGGGACCTTGATGGCACCGGCATAACTTCAATGAATCGTATACAGTACTTGTGTGAATAATTATAATTCAACTACTAGCATATTGGTGGCTGTGATTGACTGCAATTTTTACAGAGGTCAAAAGAAAATTTTATTTACACAAACGTGGCTTCATTACTTTTTCTTTTTATAAAAAATATTGATATTTCTTATTAAGATAAAAATAGAATGACGAGGATGTCTTTTTGGTCAGTTGGTCTACTAGCCTTGTGGACGTTCCTAATTTTTTTATACGAATTCTACGTAATTCCGGTAACGCAACAAGTGACGTTGTGGTCGCTGCAATCACTATGATGAAAAGTAGTGCTTTCATTGTTAAGAATTTTCATTTTGCTGTCAAGCCGAAACCATTAGTGTGTTGTGCGTTCTATAATTCAGAGAAGATGACGAAACGGAATATTGCGTTCTTTAACTGTAGGCGAAGGCAGTGGGATGCGTTTCTATATTTGTTTGTTTTGTGTCTGTTGTCATGGGAGAAAGTATTGACTTCTTTTATTGTTATACTCGAGTGGCTAAAAATATTTTGATGTGGAATGTCTGTAGCCAAAACTTACCACGTTTAATATTTATATGAAGATGTGAATTAAGTTTGACAGTTTGCCTTTTTTTTATCTCCTTACGTAAAGAGTTACGTATATTAATAAGCTCTCTCTCTCTCTCTCTCTCTCTCTCTCTCTCTCTCTCTCTCTCTCTCTCTCTCTCTCTCTCTCTTACATTATATGAAGAGCTTTGGTTTCTGTACATGTGGTTACAATTTGAATCGTAAACTAGAAATTTCCAGCAGCTTTAAACTGTGTGTGTGAGAGAGGAAGAGGAGGACGAGGAGGAGGAAGAGGAGGAGGAGGAGGAGGGGGATCATCTCTGAACATGGGGTTTTGATATGTGAGGTCGTTTGGTAAAATCGTAAAAGAAAGACTGGTATTCAGTATCCGTTTTCTTCGCCTTATGGCGATCCAGTGATGGAATGCTATTGCAACAGCTCCCATGACACCTACCTATCGTGTTTTCTGGTCACTTGGACTCCTTCCAGCCACTGAGGCTCTCTCTCTCTCTCTCTCTCTCTCTCTCTCTCTCTCTCTCTCTATACTTTCGCACTTTACCTATTCAGTTATGTCGGACGACTTCATATTGTTTTTCTCGGGTATGCCTACTGTTTCCTAATTTTCCTCATTTTTGAAAGAGGAGTTTTGCAAAATTACCATTGTAAGGAGATTGTATTTAATTTTCTGGGTCACTGAATATTCATGTTGCTTTGCGCACATGAGCATCGTTTTCATATCATGATTAGGAATAGTATTTGTTTTGATATGTTTTGGAAATGAAACAGACATATATTCAGAGAAGACTGGATAGGCCCTACATGACGAAGAGATACCTAACCACTTTTAGATACTGGTAATGTACCTAAAAATAATTCTTTTTGTAGTAATCCAATTATAATGTGCCGATATTAAGGCCGTGTGGTTTCTTATTCTTGAATCAAATAATTAGAACAACATAAATAAAAGACACTATTAAGATGTTAATGGGACGTTGGGCAACTTTGAAATTATATCTCTCTCCCAGTCCTGCCTCTGAAGTGAGATAATTTTATAAAAAGAATAAAAATTGGAGCAGAAAGGAGCTAGCTGCCATAATGCAATATCCCACGGCATAATTTGCATGCCATTTCGCAGTGTTTGGAGACTTAAAATCGTCCTCAAGGCTCTGTCAATGGCTGTGAGTTAAAATTGTCATAACGTTTTATAAATATATTAAGTGAGATTTGGGAAACGTAATGCATTTTTCGTTGGCCGGGCCTTGTGACGAGGAACTTCCAATGTTTTGTGTATGTTAGTCGATATCCAGCCAATAGTTATCGAAATAACTGTTGGTTTCAGTACTGGTTATTTTAATGAAAATATTGGATTTGAAGTTCATAGACGCTGCAACACACATTTGCATGTCTCAGTATCAGGGACTTCTCCTTATACGGTGTTTTTGCGAAGGAAATCGGTATAAATACTTTCATTTTGAACATCATTTCAAGTGATATATGGAATAGAAAATGCAGTAATGCTATCACAGTTCAATTTTTTTTCCCGGAAACACTTGCTTTCTTGCAGGCTTGTTGTTTAACAACCGGGAATGCCAACATATCCGGGAATGCCAACATATTTATATATTGTTACAAGCTTGTGAACATTTAATATATTCTCTTGGTATCCGTTTTTCTCATGCTTGTTTAGCCGTAGGCGTACATGGATTGAACTATAAATATTTATATACCACACCGTATCGTATGTGGTCCCCAGCTGAAGAGGTTGTCTCCAATTGAAAGTGCTTATTGCAGGATATGATGGAAACCTTTATAGTATAACAACACTGGAATGAAACAAGTCCTTGGGAGAAAAAAGAGAAAATGGCGAAATCTTCCATTTGGAAATGAGGTGCTGAAAGGCCTCTTGTTCTTCATCCACTGCAGTACTCTGCAAGGCTGACCAAGGAGTTCTTGCTTGGTGCGGATTGATGACAGGATGCAAGTCACAGGCATAAACGAATATGGTCTGGCTGCTGAGTGGACAATGTGTAATTTTTTTTTTTTTTATTTCCGTAGCCGATATTATTGAAGCCTTTATCTTGCTTCGGAATGAGCAGTGTATATGCATTGTAACTTCTGGTTTGTGGTGAGTAGCACAAGAATCTGTCAGTCACGCAGACAGATGATAGAGGACTCAACCGAAGACTGGTGCACCTCCAAAGGTAATTAAGAGTATTGTTTTTCTTGTCGTGTTGACCGTTGTTGGCAGAATGTCATTGGCCAAACCAAGTCTCTCGGCAGGTGGAAGTATACCAATGTACTAAAGTTAGTAAAAGCTACGTCAATTCTTCCACATGGCAGTGCTGAAAAAAATTAAGTGGTCTCTGTTATTGGAATGGTCTATAAATGTATTCCGTGTACCGGAAGTAACAAGGGTGCTACTCAAGCTGTGAGACGAGAAAGTACGAAAGGTTCCTGCTGTTCCCGGTCTGATCTCTGCAGCAAAATTATCTGCGTCAAAATACAAGGAACACGTTGCTGCAGAAAAAGCCCAAAGGAAATAGAGAGGGATCAGAATCGGATATCAAATGAAGAGAAAAAAAAAGATGCTGAGGAGAAGATGAAGGAACTTGATAATAAGAAATCATGAATAAAGGGAAACTTTTATTACCCAAGAGTTTGAGGAATATGAAAATCAATGATATGACAGAAATGGGTTCATGTAAGGATGAATGGACGTTAAGAGAGGAGGAGCATTAGACCTTTGTCTCGCGCTGAAGTTTTATGTTCATGTGAGAATGGACATCAAAGGCGATAGAAAACGAGAATGAAACAACACCGAGCAGCTTTGGCGAATCGAGGAATTGTTGGTAACTTATTATTTAATATATCGCATCGATTGGTTTTTATGATAATACTGAAATGGTCATGTATCACTACTGAGATAAAATATTTGTGTGTTAAGTAACTGACTCATATATTAAATAAAATTCTACCCTGTGAAAGACGATTAAAGAGGATGGAGTAATATGTAATTCCTAATTACAGAGATATGTTGCATATAATTGGTGCTTAATCTTCATTAGTCATAACAACAACCACTTGTTGAATTCAAACTTTTTTGCCTACTCTTATGCTTTTTGCAATTAGGAATGCTTGGGCTCTGAAGAATATTTCATGCAACAGTTCCATTCTATTGGGAAATAAGCATCATAAGTTAGTTAATTTATATTGCAGAATTGGATGATGCGTCTGTTGTGTAAAAACATTTGTTCACAGTTTTAGTTTTCTGTAAAAGAAAACTATTGAGATGGCTTTGTCTGTCCGTTCGTACTTTTTCTGTCCGCCCTCAGATCTTAAAGACTAGTGAGGCTAGAGGGCTGCAAATTTGTATGTTGATCATCAATCCTCCAATCATCAAACATACCAAATTTGCAGCCCTCTAGCCTCAGTATTTTTTATTTGATTTAAGGTTAAAGTTAGCCATGATCGTGCGTCTGGCATCGCTATAGGACAGGCCACCATCGGGCCGTGGCTGAAAGTTTCATGCGCCGCCGAAGAAACTTGTTTTATTTCTGTTTTACTGTTTTTGCCGTCGAAAAGGCATTGGCTGAATGTGTGAAGCGATTTGATAGTAGATGATGACCATATCTTGATAAGAGATTTTTTATTCAATGCATTAACGCAAGTACTGAAGTCAAAAAGTTGCAGTTTTTAGTTAAATTGTGTTAAAATAATTCAGAGGCAAACTAAGTATTGAAATCGTGGAGTTCGTAGTTATGGCATTGTTGGTATCTGCAGTTATTGGGACCTGATTGAGAGCAAGCTTATTATTTGCCGTAGCTTTTTTATTTTCCTTTAAATTTCTACCTTTGTTTCACGTTTGTGTATGGGTCTGTCAGTCTGTCTCTGTATACCGTACTTTTTTCAATGTATCTTTTTGTAATTTTTTGTTGTTCTGTGGACAAAAACTTCAGAGGGTAAACCTTCCTCGGTGATTTTATATTGCCTTGTATCACTTGTTCTGGCTGTGCTTTTACTTTTTTTTTTTTATATTCGTTAATACTTGTAACTTTTCTCTAATTCATGGTTCATCTTTATTGACATATTAGAGCGAATGATCTTTTCTTTATTGTACAGTATAAATTTGGAGTATGTAATATCTACGCTTTTAGACTATTTTTGAACGAAGAGCTTATACTAAATTATTTTTATTTTATGGCTGAAGTTTGCCGATATTATGCAGGAACATATTGTCTGCCAATGTTCACATACCTCTTCTTTGTGCATTTGAACCTCCAACCAAAGAAACACCAGCCCAGAGTTGCATCCACCCGATCACAGATGGAAACCAGATAAGCCACTGCATATACTGGGAATCATAGCAGATGCAGTCTCCCCCACCCCACCCCACACCATCAACAGTGACTAGACGCGTATATTCCTCTTCTCTAGTGGCTCAGAGGTGAAGTATATATATGTAAGTTGGCAATATCGCCTGAAGATAAATATCGAAGGTAGTTCTGATTGTTAACATTAGGACTACTTATCAAGTAATGCCTTTCAGAGTTTCTGTGCTGATAAATCATGTCCAAAGGCTACTGCTTACATTCTTCGTGCCTCTAAATTATCGAGCAGAATTTCGAAGCTTCCCCGTAACCTCTCTACACAAGCATATTTATTACAGATTTGTTCAAGCGTTCGATTTTAATGTAAGACCTGACATGATGTGAGCCATCTAACTTGACTATTCCTTAGATGGTGAATTTCAAGGGACACCTGCATCTGACTTCCTCCATGCCTGTTAGTCTGTGAGGCTGCGTGAGCTTTTTGTTTTCTGAAACTGCGCAGTTGCAGTTATCATTCGGGCTCTAGTCGTCAAGCCTTTCCACCAGGTTGAAGTTGGACGCATTTATATATATAAAAGAACTAGTTAATCAGGTCCCAATAACTGCAGATACCAACAATGCCATAACTATAAACTCATGGATATGGAAATATAAACGTGTATTCACACTTGCCTTAAAAAAAATTTGAGGCTAAAATTATTTTCGTAGTAAATCTTCATAGTTACCGTCTACTATTAAATGTTATTCCAAATGACAAATCAGCAGGTCTGTCTCGCGTAGGCTACGCTCTACACTTACCGTTGTGATTGAGTTTTGCTTCTGTGATATTTATGGGATGTTTTGAAACCTAGCAGATATGTAGATAACCTTCATATAAATTGCATTCAGGGAAGGCACATGGAGATAGTGTCACGTTGTGGCAGATTGCGACAGCCAGATATTCTATTTAATAAGCGTAGATGATTGGTTAAATAAGGCAAAAATAGTCTAAACTTAGTTCACTGGTGTATTTTTGAATTTTATTTCATTTATAGTATACGGTATTTGTATTTATTTCCAGTACAATTCTTGTAATCTTATTAAGTTTGATTTTTTTTTATTTGATATAGCTTTTTGATTCATCTGTGTTATCTTACAATTCTACAGTTGCTTGCCTTGTCAGTATATAGAACCCCTTTCCCCTCCCCTATTCACTGAGCCTCGCCTCATTTTCTTAGCTATGTTTAACTTCTTTACTCGTTAGTTTTCGTGTTATTCCTTAGTGGCTCTCTCTCTCTCTCTCTTCATGAATCCTTATATATTCACTTCTCACTATTTAGTCAACTCTCTCTCTCTCTCTCTCTCTCTCTCTCTCTCTCTCTCTCTCTCTCTCTGAGCGGTTTATCCATCCATCTGCGTATTGGATATCTTGATTGGAAACCTTCAGAAGTCCCAACGGACCTGGATCCAGCCACCGCATTTCGGAGAAGGATTAATCACTTACATCCACAATACGGTCCTCCCTTACTTCACCCAGCTCCCGAGTTTACTATTTATTTACGGGAACTCGTTCCTTGCTTTTTTTTCTCGTCAATTTCCCTTCTCGATTTCAAAACGGATTTTCCTTTTTATGTTCCCAGACGCTTTTGTGTAGTCTTGTATTCGTCGCTCCCTTACCAAAGCAAGAATGTGAGATTGGCTAAGATTGTTTCCAGTTGCGGTTTGATTGCAAAATATGTTTGCGTTATTGATTCCGGGTATTTTACCAGAGAGAGAGAGAGAGAGAGAGAGAGAGAGAGAGAGAGAGAGAGAGAGAGAGAGAGAGAGAGGTTGGAATTATGCCGGGAGGTGCACCAATGTGGAAGTTGCCGTCAGTTCTAGATAACTACGAAGGTTGAGGGTCCTCTGTCCGGGTACCTAGTTTTTTTAATCGAGAATCGTCGTTTGCTTGTGTATTTATCGTATCTGTTCGAGAAAGAAATTCCGGGTTCCATTAATAATCCTCTTGATTTTTATCATTTTGCTATAAAGTGTAATTACTGATTAATACCCATCTCTCTTTCTCTCTCTCTGTCTCTATATACATATATATATATATATATATATATATATATATATATATATATATATATATATATATATATATATATGTGTGTGTGTGTGTGTGTGTGTGTGTGTGTGTGTGTGTACATACGCACATACATACATACTATTATAAAATCCAGGTCAGGAGGTGAGTGAAAACCGGACTTTCGTAGTTTATTCTACATTTTCAAGTTCACACTGAATACAAAAGAAGTTGACAGAGCCTTATATACAAAAACAGAAGGGGGCGGGGTTACAGTTTGTTAATCTGGGCAGCATGTTCTTTAAACAAAAAAGACAGGAACAAAGGATCAAGGGATAATCCAGGGTGGCGATTAACATTCCTGGTGGACATAGCTTCAATAAACAGTTTCTAGCAGATTCCTTTTCCGATGGTCGTTGACCTTGTAGATTATCGTTGATTTATCCAAGTTCCTGGCATGGCCTGTCTTAAGCCAATGACTCGCAATGCCATTATTTGATAAACTTCTTGAAACGGCATATTTGTGTTGGGAGCTTCTTACTTTTAGTCCTTTTGATGTTTGGCCAATGTAAATCTTATTACATTCTTTACAAGGAATACTGTATACAATATTGTTTGAATTGGCGGGCTATTTTTAATTAATTTATTTCTCAAAATATTATTATATTTAAATATCAAGTTAATATCAATAGTTTTTAAAATGGGCACTGCAGGAATGAAATAAGGATGAAATGGTAAACAGAGAATATTCTTAAGTTCTTTGTTAACAATGGTTGGAGTGTAGTATGTCTTTTTTTCTTAATTTTTTACAAAGTTCGAAAAAACATGAAGGGGAACATAATGAATCCCCTATATTATCAATAATTTTAAACTCCAAAGTGGAAAAGAACATCTGCCAGAAAAGGGAACAGGAGCAGAATGTTTCTTGTGGATGTGGATGTTATAATATTGTCAAGCACGCGTTCCTTCGTGCTGCATTGGATATGGATGCCACGAGGAACTTTCTGCTCCTGTTCCCTTTTCTGGCAGATGTTCTTTTCAACTTCCAACGGACATTGGTGAAAGCCCACAGTATTCGGCTTCGACGGAAATTCCTTCAAAAATGTTTACAAGAACAAGTGATCCCAAACTCATTATTAGCCTACTTAGACGATTACGAGTGGTCAGTGAATCTCCTTTCAATGAATTGTGTGTAATCTCCCTTAAGAAACATATAGAAAAGACATGAAGGCTCGCATTCAATATTTTCAAGAAATTGAGAATGGATAGGTTTCCTTTCATGAATAGGATTCCCCTGGATCGGATAACAGTGCTACTGAACAGAATTTATAATAGACTTAGATTCAAGCTAAACAAACTAGTTCACCACCTGGATCATAAATTAAAAAGTTTCATTGAGATAAGGGATTGGAATAACAAACAAAGACGATTGTGTAATAAACCTATCGAACAAAGAACTGGACCAGAATCCCAAATGTGCTTTAGGCTATCGTTTATCATACTCTATTAGTGATGGCATTTCGTGCACAAACATCTGAGATATCCAAACTTGAAAAGAAAAACACAATTGTATCACCTTCAATGAATTTAGTTAAAGGTCTTTTCTGCGGCTTGCTTCAAATACCTAATAAAATAGTGAATTTCCCAAAAAGGATCATAGATGCAATTCACGAAACGAAAAAAGGTAAAGGTTTGCACATTACTAAAGCCGACAAACACAGTTGTTTTGTAATAATGGATAAAATTAGCTATGTTGAAAAAATGAAAAGCTTATGATCTGATTCTAGTACTTACAAAAAACGACGGAACGACCCATTAGCTGATGTCGTAAAAACGTTCAATTCTAAAATAAGAACTATACTAAAGGAATTCGGTTCAGTAAAAGAGACAGTGTCAACGATTGGCCCGTCCTTACCTTACATGTACGGATTAATCAAAACATATAAAAGAGATTTTCCTATTCGGCCCATTATTAGTTCAGCCGGTTCTATTACTTATAAAATTTCTAAATATCTAGTTAAATTACTATCACCTATTCTGGGTACTGTTTCAAATTCCCATTTACAAAACTCTGTTGATTTCTGTGCTAGACTTTCCCATATTGAATTATCCAGTACTGACAAATTAACCAGTTTTGATGTGACATCTTTATTCCTATTGATGACTTACTTCAATATATATCGCAACATTTGGACGTGTATAATCTAGAATTATTTACCAATGTTATTATTAATTTGATATCCCTTTGTATAAAAAAATTTCAGTTCACTTTTAATGGTAATTTTTATGAACAAATATTTGGTATGGTTATGGGGAACCCTCTTTCGCTACTTTTGTCTAATATTTACATGGAATTCTTTGAGTCTAGACTTATTCCAAGAAATCTATTCTCTAAGGTGTTTTGGGTTAGATATGTAGATGCTTGTTTTTGTATAGTAACAGAAAATATAAGTATTCCTATTTTTTTGCAAACAATTAGTAATCTTGTACCATCCATAAAATTCACAACAGAATATGAATAAAATAATTGTATACCATTTTTGGATGTCTTAGTTATTAGAAATAACACCAATTTTTGTTTTAAAGTGTATAGGAAATCCACGAGTAATTTGTCATATATTCATTTTTACTCTAACCATGCTAAACAAATTAAGGTGTCAACATTTTCCAGTATGTATCTCAGAGCTCTTAGAATTTGTAGCCCTGAATTTTTTGGAAGAGGAGTTTAAAATTATTGATAACATAGGAGATTCATTATATTGCCCTCCATATTTCTAGAACTTGGTAAAGATAATGCAAAAAAGACATATTACAATCCAACTAGTGTTTACAAAGAACTTAAGAATATTCTCTGTTTACCATTTCATCCTAATTTCATTCCTGCAGTGCCCATTTTAAAAACTATTGGTATTAACTTAGTATTTAAATATAATAATATTTTGAGAAATAAACTAATTAAGAATACCCCTCCCAATTCAAACTATTTTATACAGTATTCCTTGCAAAGAATGTAATAAGATTTATATTGGTCAAAATCAAAAGGACTAAAAGTAAGAAGCTCCCAACACAAATATGCCGTTTCAAGAGGCTTATCAAATAATGGCATTGCTGAGCATTGGCTTAAGACAGGCCATGCGAGGAACCTGGATAAATCAACAATAATCTACAAGGTCAACGACCATCGGAAAAGGAATCTGTTAGAAACTGTTTATTGAAGCTATGTCCACCAGGAATGTTAATCGCCACCCTGGATTATCCCTTGATTCTTTGTTCCTGTCTTTTTGTTTAAAGGACATGCTGCCCAGATTAACAAACTATAACCCCGCCCCTTCTGTTTTTGTATATAAGGCTCTGTCAACTTCTTTTTGTATTCAGTGTGAACTTGAAAATGCAGAATAAATTACGAAAGCACTTGTTCAAAGTCCTGATTCTCACTCGCCTTCTGACGTGGACTTTATAATATTCTCAAGCACGCGTCCCTTCGTGCTGTATTGGAGACATACGTACATAACAACAATTGTGTATTTCTCTACAAAAATAATTATAAAACAATAAATTTCATGCATTTATTTTGAGGTTTTTAGTATTTCATGCATACCTCATTGCATCTCACTACTCTAACATGGTTTACTCATGGTAAACACGTCTCTGAAGAATAGAAAGCAAATGGTGAATGTAAAGCAAAGATCAAATCAAAATGGGATGCATCAAAGAACATACTAATTCTTGTCGTTTTTGCTTTCAGGTAATTTGTGGATGCTGTGTATGCTTAGCTGCGGAATAGCTTTGCTTGTATGATGGATGTCATAACATTAGTTTTCAGTGGCTTATAACGAGGTATGTGCTCTTGTCTCTTGTATATACTTCTAATATCATACTGAATATGTTGGGTTTGATATATATATATATATATATATATATATATATATATATATATATATATATATATATATATACATATATATATACATATATACATATATATATATATATATATATATATATATATATATGTATATATATATTTATATTAAACAGTAGACTACAAATGTTGAACATCCAGTCCACTCCAACTCGCTAAGTGTTCATTAAACGACATTTGTTGCTTGATATTTGTGAATGTGAAAAGTCACTGTATGTATATGTATATATATATATATATATATATATATATATATATATATATATATATATATATATATATATATATATATATATATATATATATATATATGTATATGTATGTATATATATATTATATATATGTGTGTGGGTGTGTATATATACATGTACATGTATGTATGCATGTGTGTATAATGAATATAGCATATATATATACATGGGCGAAGTCACTCGTATTCACTATCCGTGTAGAATCTCGTAATAGTTCTTGTACTTGTGTTGAAAGATTTTAGTTATGTGCAGTCTCATAAATTTATAATGGATTATAGTCAGGGACCTAATTTTTGTGCACGATGAATACATTGCTGGAAGTATATATTTAGCTTCCTTGCCTCTGAGATTTTTTGTATTTACAGCAAGTGATAGCTTACATACGGATCTCATGGTTATTTTCCATATAGAAAAGGTGGGTGAAGAGTGCTCTCTCTATACAAATAATGCTTGACTTTAGGTTCTTATTGACGGAGTCTGGTCCATTTTATAGAAGTTTTGTTGGGTAAGGAAAAAGATCTCATAATATTGCTGAAAGCCGGGCTTGTATCTTTCAGTGTTATTACTTGTTAAATCATGTGAATTGAAGATTACACAGTCACACCCCAATTTTTATTGAGTGTGCATGTATAAATGTATATTACAGTAAGATATAGATAGATTTGTGTGTTGTGCGTGTTCATGTAGATATACAGTATATATATATATATATATATATATATATATATATATATATATATATATATATATATATATATATATATATATATATATATATATATATATATACACATATATACAGTATATGGAAATTTCATCAGGAGTTGAGATGCTTCACTCTGATGATTATTGTATCTGGAATAAACATTAATAAAAGAAATGCACAATTTGTACTTAAACTGAACGTCAGTTGAATATGTTCACGAAGTATATTCAAGAGCTTAAGCAAATTTTTTTTTGTCTGGTTTTCCCTGATATTGTCTATGCTAGGATAGAGTTCGTCTCCTTAACAAAAAAAAATCACATGGTTAGGAGCTCAGAGAAACCAATATCTTTAAAGCATTTCATCAGTTTGTAATACACGCGGGCCCCCCATCTCTCCTTCCCTCTCTCTAAGATAGACTGACAATCAGATTAATGACGTTTTGTGACAAAGAAATAGTGAAGATTAACTTCAAGGCAATTTTATGCTTGTTAGAGTCGCTTTCCACATGCTTTGCTTCACCAGAAGACTCGACGAATGAAGATCAGAGGTCAAGAGAATACTTCCCATGTTTTCTGCCTTAGCTGCTTGCATCCAAAGTTACCAGAAGGATGCTCAGTTTTAGGGAGTTTTACTTCTGAAGTAGATTGTACATATCCAGTTATAAGTAATGTTCCATGAATTTTATCATTATTTATTTATTTTTTTTTTGAGTAGATGGAAACGTTGGTAAATGCATTTAATGTATGCGTGTGTTCAGTGTGGAAGCATATGCCTTTTGGCATTTTTTTTTTTAATTTCTTCATTATTCATTTAGTTCGAGTGCGTGGCCAGTGGCCTACTCCTGGTATACCATTTCATTTTAATCCTTCTGGTCAGCCCTATGAGAGCCGTTAATCGGCTCAGTGGTCTGGTTAAAGTATTTTAATAATTCTTTCTGTACTAAGGGTGTGTTGCGTGCGAGGCAATAAGCGTTGTGTTTGTGCATTAGTGTATGCTTATTTAGCATTCCTTACCGAATGTGACGTGCTGTCCACAGACGTTTTCGTGTTTGTGGGTTCTCGATGAGCAGCAGTTGCATGTGCAAAGGTTTGATTCAACGATAAAGTTTCTCGAGGATTTTGATCGCTGTGTCGATGAAAGGAGAGTTTCTTAACCTTCAGTTATGAGGTTCACATCCGTCCCATTCATTCATGTTCTTATTTGTAAAAAAAAATGGGAAAAATGTCTTTTTCCTTCAGTTTTATGGCATCGCTCTGTTTAATGGTTATAGCCGCTGTTGGTGCTAATAATAATGATTCAGAAAAAGCATCATCCTCAAGGCAAATTTCATGATTTAGCCTTGGCCACAGTTTACGAATCATGATTTGCCCCGAAGGCAATGCTTGCTGACATGTGTAAGCTTTAGTGCAGCTGACCTCCTGCCAGGAGATCGCGGATTTGTTACCCAGCTAGCAACGCTTTATGTGAATAATGACTTCCAGAATAAATGAGAGTTGTGCCGTTTTTTTAGTGGGAATGATTATTGGGTCCGAGAGAGAACATACGATTTGCAAACAGTCGGAAATAATTTCTTATATGTCTATGCCATTTGAAGAAATGAGGACCACGGAATTTTTTGCAGGAATATGAGAGAGAGAGAGAGAGAGAGAGAGAGAGAGAGAGAGAGAGAGAACTTTTTTTCTCTAAGAAGGGAAAGCTTTATTGGAAAACGTCAGGTACGGGGACGGGGATGAAATTTTTCTGGCTCGACTCTTCCTGTAATTCGAGTTTTTAAAGATTTCATTGAAAAACGTGAAATGGTTGACAATTTTCAGTTAATGGTTCCGGTGACAGTTTTATGGCAGAGATGAAATCGGGACAATTCAAAGTGAGCAGCAGGAACAGAAAAAACAAAAAATGTTTCTCGTTGATGTATTAAAGCGATGAAACTTTCTTGAATAGAGGATGATTCGAATAATCAAGGTAAGAAGTTGAATCGTAACAAACGCAACGGGCAGAGAGTATCCTCTGCCGACCTAATAAGAGAAATCGTACAAGTTTGAATGATTATCCTTAGATAATAAACATGCAATAAGAAAAGGATAACTCAAATTTGTATCTAGCTATAAAACATAACGTTTCAACCGACAATGTTGTATCTTGAATAATTACTTAAATGGTTGCCATGACAACAGACAGTTAACTCGGCAGATTCCCCCCAAAAGTTAATTCGCTTGAGAAAATAACGCTGTAAACATTATTCCAAGTTTCATCAAAATCTGCCAAGGTTAACACGCGCATATGCAAACGCAAGCATGCATGCACGCACTCACTCGCCGGCGGAACATAGGCTAACTTCGTCCCAGTTTTGTTGGCAAAGGCAGTAGGTATGTTCTTTTGTCCGCACTTAGAAGGTATACCATGAAGCTGTCATATGTGACTTAGAATTTAAATGTGGTGGAGTCAAGTTTCCGGTTTTCATTTTAAATTGCTTCCTGACGAAGTGAAAAAGTTGTATGAGAAGAGATGAAAAACAAGACATAAACAGTGGTGGTGAGATATGAATTTGAGAAAGATGAAGTGATTTTACCAGAATGAATTGCCCTCACGGCCACAGACCCTTTGCACAAGTTCTGAAGTTCAGTTTCTGAATTACGAACACCCAATTACTGTAGCGTTATCTCGTTCTCCGTGAATCCCCAAATTCATCTTGCCTCATCCTCTCCCAGTGTCCAGTGGTTATACCGTTAAGTAAACTTCTTGTCCCTGGCATCATTGCTTACTGACAGAGGAACGATAACAAAAAGAATAAAATGTTTTTGTTATTAAATGAGCAGGGGAAAAATACAAACATTTCTAGATTTAAGCAATTTCTGTTATTGGAAGAAATCTGGGAGGTCACTGTTGCTTTGAAAAAGGTTTTGACTGCAGGTTTTCTTTCCCCTTAATTTATTTGGCCTCTGTGACTTTACGTAAGGTATAATTGCTTCATTTCCTGTGCTGACATTCCTGAATCAGAGTAATCATACTCAGTAGAGATTTGCTCTCTCTCTCTCTCTCTCTCTCTCTCTCTCTCTCTCTCTCTCTCTCTCTCTCTCTCTCTATATATATATATATATATATATATATACACAATATATATTATTTATATATATATATATATATATATATATATATATATATATATATATATATATATATATATATATATATATATATATATATATATATATATTTATGATCCCATAAAAAATAAAAGGTAGAAAGTTATTGCTATATTTCAGAGATCGAACTGTCTCCCTCTCCTGGCAAGTATATACTTGCCTGCCAGTAGAGGGAAATAGTTTGGTCTCTGAAATATAGCAATAATTTTCTACCTTTTGGCGTTTTTATGGACTCTATTATTAGATGGATTTCTGTTTTAACAGAAAATATTTCATAGTTATATAGTTATATATATTATTATGTATGTATATATATATATATATATATATATATTTTTATAAATATTTACGCTGTTAAGCCCTCGAACATTTAGGGATAGTAGTATCAGCCTGATCAAGACAGGAAATTGCTTTGTCCCACGCTAGGAGCGTCTTCAGTTCAAACTTTAACGTCCGTTGAAAAGGATAGGTAGCATTTAGCCATTTTTCCCCTATAGGAGAAATTTCCATATTCAACTTTAAGAATAGGTGGTCCTAAAGTCCTTTTTTCCTTTCTACCTGTCTCTCGTGGCGAATGTTTTTAACAGAGCATAGACGCCTAAGGCATGACTGTAGGCCTGTTTTGACCCAGGCCGGTCAGGGAACTACAGAGAGAAACTAGCCGCCGTCTCGAGCAGACGTCTGGAAGGTGGCCCTGTCCCCGCCTTTGTCTATTATTTTATTAGTGAATGGTGGAGCAAGAAACACACACCCGAACTTCAGCACGTCCGTTGTAAATGCGCGCCAACGCTTCGTCATTAAGGTATAGTCCGTGTGCTGTTCGAAACTTCGTCCATTCTTTTAACCTCTTTTCTGTATTTCCAACTCTTTCTTTGTTTTCTTCCTTCAGCCACCACTTAGGGTATATGTGTTTACGAAGTCTAGATTAAGCCTAATTATTATATTGTTAGCTTCAACCCCGTTATTCCAGTAAAATACCTAGGATTTAGGGTAAGCAAAATCAGGTTAAATCTCGATGCTTTTGTATGCCTCGCGTCCGAATGTTTGGAAGAACCGTTGCGTTTAAAATCAAATTCATCTCAAATATTTTTGTTAAGGTTAATTACCCTTAACTGGCGACCTTTGGCTAATTAACGACTGTCTTTGAGGTTAACTTTTGGCTTCAAGTGGCAGGTTACGTGTAATCTTGGTTTGCAGGGCCGTAAAAATTACGTAAATTGAATAATACATGATCAACCAAGACCCTCACACGTAACAAATATATATATATATATATATATATATATATATATATATATATATATATATATATATATCTATATATATATCTATATATATATATATATATATATATATAT
This sequence comes from Macrobrachium rosenbergii, assembly GCF_040412425.1. Taxonomy (NCBI): domain Eukaryota; kingdom Metazoa; phylum Arthropoda; class Malacostraca; order Decapoda; family Palaemonidae; genus Macrobrachium; species Macrobrachium rosenbergii. Next base: position 1,560,275 of record NC_089741.1, on the reverse strand, counting down.
ATATATATATATATATATATATATATATATATATATATATATATATATATATATATATATATATGCATATATATGCCCTGTATATATCAGCACTAATTTTATGACTCCTTTATGTATGCTATTACTTCTATTTTTGTTGGATTCGTGAAATTCATTTGTGTTAATGATTTTTGTCGGTGGAAAGTGATCTGGCTTTCTTGGTCATTACTTCATTGACGTGACAATGTATTCCCTGTGGTCACAACTGGAATTTTCTATCTTCTGTTTTTCCACGACCGTTTTAGCTTTCGCATTTGTAAGGGTAGACCCCGCCAGTTTTATTATAATGTTCTCATCTTGAGCTTGATAAGGAATGTTCTTTGTTTTTCCGTATTATATACATCCATACATACATACATACATACATACATAATATGTACATGTATATACACATGCACACACACACACACACACATATATATATATATATATATATATATATATATATATATATATATATATATATATCAGTACTCACACACACAAATATTAAACCTCTAATATCGTTTAATTTCCAGTTCACTTCTTCTTTCTCTGCATCTTTTCCCACTTCACTATACCTCGGGAATAACTTACTCCCAAAGGGTGATAGGTGCTTCGCCACAGGTAAGCTTTAATATTTAGTGTTGTTATTTCCGAGGATATTTGTGGTTTAATATTTGTGGATATAAAAAGTCACGCCTTTATAAGTGACAAAAGATTCATATATATATATATATATATATATATATATATATATATATATATATATATATATATATATATAAATATATTATATGTATATTATATACACCCACAGACTGTTATATATATATATATATATATATATATATATATATATATATATATATATATATATATATATATATATATAATGTAACTTTTTTTTACGGGCTGCTCTATGAGCTAGAGCGCGTGCAGGCATAAAGCCAGCTCAGTCATAAACAACAATAAATTCCAGATAATACACTTTGAAGAGGTCACGACGAATGACGGAACAGCTGTGGTGTTGTGTTCCCAGTAAATGGAACTGAGAGTTAATCCTCGTATTTTTATTCATCAGCTAAATTTGGAAGAAAGTAGAAGATTCAGAATATATAGTCAAACTAATAAGAAGATGATCAACAATCAAAAATCCGTAGAATTTAACGAAATCTGTATGAATATATATATATATATATATATATATATATATATATATATATATATATATATATATATATATATATATATATATATACATGATATCGTGTTATTCAATTGGCAGGTTACTTTTAATCTTTTTCGTAACCATGGAATTGGAAGTACATTCCATTGGAAACATGGGTTTTCCATATTACTATGATGCATACAAATTATTGTAGTTTTGACTAATCATGTTGAAGAAAAACACCACAGGCCTTAATCTTACGGGTAGTAATTTATAGTTTTCAGTGTATGACCGTTTTAAATGATCATCATAATCATGAGAATAGTTTTTATTATATTAAAAGTTTTCTTACTTACATAAAAAGGAAGTGGAAAGAGGCAGCCCGAGTTGGTGTAGAGATGGAGTTACTCAACTGGATAAATGTTGTTATAGTTCAGACTATATTAATGGCCCCAGGTTGGCTGAAAAAAGAGAATTTGGCGTGAGAGCTTTTGGATGTGTTTTGTGTTTATAGAACAAATGCTTTTTGTTTTGTCACTTTTGTTCTGCTTAGCCTTGTTGTATGCTCGTTGCCAAATGTCAGTGTACAGCATTTTCTTGATTTCATGAGTTGTCTTCGCTTGCCAAGTCTTGCGATGAAGCTTATTTAAATTGAGGGAGGTTCGTGAACACTTCTGGGAAGACAGGCCAAAAAAGATTGGTTGTGCGATAAATAGGAAATTTTGTGCTTTGCATGAACAGGATGTGAATGCCTTTTCTTTTCTTGATAAGGATTTGATTGTTGATTTTACGAGACTTTGCAGAAGTAGTCGTTCTTTTAAAATGTTGCGAAAAACCCTAGTTAATTGAATCCTCACGTTGGAACAAATGATTTTGCTAATTAGTTATAAATAATTTCATATTACTGTGGGTTGGCATGACTGCATTTTAGTGGGTGGCTACAGTATGTTTATATGGATTGTGATGTATATGGAGTTAATGAGTGAGTAGCGTTTTTTGATAAGTGAATACCTTTGAGCTAGCCAGTTTTCCTTATGTGGAACCGGTTATGCTTGAAGCAAATAGAAATTTCTTATAACCTACCGAACATTGTGCTTTACCCTCACACTTCCATCAGAACAACAGTAGGACTGAGGACTCCTTTCGAGAGTGGAAAAAATGCATTTCCTAAATTCTGTAACGGCAAATACTTTTAAGATATACCCAACAATGAAGCTCTGCCACAGCTTTCAGAAGAAACGCCAACACTTCTACAAACAATGTTAAAAACTTAAGGAAACGAATCATTATAAAATTTGTCTTTCCCATATGTACACATATATATATATATATATATATATATATATATATATATATATATATATATATATATGTATATATATATATATATATATATATATATATATATATATATATATATATATATATGCTGTATATCCTTATTCATATATTCCTGCTTTGATACTTATGTAATAGACAGAAAATATTATCAGTTCATTGTGTGTAAGAATTAGAATAGATTACGAAGTAATTTGATGATGACAGTATTAATTTATCCAATTTGTTAAGAAAAAGTAAGTACTTCTGAGGACATATTGTATCCTTGCCGTAGGAAAGGTGTGCTGTTGTGAGAAAAAAAGCTTAGACTACAGAGAAGCATACGGACATCTAAATTGTGTATGTCCTAGATTACCGTACATTAGATTTCCTCGTTAAATGTCTGATTTGATTATACTGTTTAAGGCATCATGTGGACATTGTTCAGCTTCCCTTTCTGTTAAAGCCAGCGAGCAAAAGCAATGGTTTTCAGCGCTCTATTTTTATAATTACTTGTTTATTTTTTATTTATTTCAACGGAAAATTATTCTTGTTGTTTATCTTTTATTTATTTCCACGGAAAATTATTCTTGCTGTTTATTTTTTATTTATTTCAGCGGAAAATTATTCTTGATCTTATAAATAACTACGTTTTTAAATAACGTACGCTGTCTCTGATTAACAGACTTGTATACAAGAAAATTTACCTAACGAGGAAACCGAGCTCCGGTCATTAAGCGCATTTTATCATAAATTCTATTAATTTAATCCGAAAACACAGAGTTTTTAGTATGTAAGGCCGAGTTCATTAAGTCCAACGGAAAAAGTCTTTTCTCTAAATATAAATGCATTTTAAAAACTAATTATGCAAGATAATGAAGTTGAACAGCTGGTACATTGAAGATGAAAATGTACAAAAGTTGAAAAATAAAATTCCTTTAAAAGAAAAAAAAAATGTTTAAATCAGTAAGGGAGGAATCGGAGAGATGATGGGATCTTCAGTAACTCAAGGAAAGGTTAGGCCTATATTAAAGTTGATAGTAAACAAAAATTAATCGAGTGTCTGAAGTCTACAAATGAGTAAATGGATTTACTATGCCAGATAAAAACCGAAGATATAACAGGTGAATGAGGAGTAGACAGAGTGCTTCGTTTATATTTGAAATGAGTCAACCAGTGTAGTAACTGGATAATAACTGCGCATGCGCATTTTGAATCGTATGCTTCCTGCACCGTATTTTTATTCAATCTCGTATTGTCATTGTTATTATTCCCCTTAAAATGTAAATAATTAGATAAACTACGCGCGCGCACACACACACCGGAGTTAGAAGCAAAATAGGGAAGGCCTCCATTAGACTGTCTATTATTGATCCGTGACTATGCAATTATGAGAATTATGATCGAATTTCATTTGCGCATAACTTGCACTCAGCATAGTAATGTGTCACAGGTTCTCAGATTTTTAAAAACCTCTGACTTTTCTTGCAAAATCAGGATTTTAATAATTTTCTATTGTTCACACAGTTATTAATTAGAATTCTAGTTATATTGGGAGCACAGATTGCACGTAATTAAGTTTGGGCTCAAGGATGAATAATTGTAATATGGTTTTTGTAAGGTCACTATTTTTTAGGAAAATCTCAAATTGTCTTTGTAAAACAAGGATTTCGAGCAACATATTGTACACAAATATCAAGTATTCACTGATTTTTTTTTAAACCTAACATTGCCCATAATATTAGAAGAGGGCACAAGGTTACACTGATTGCATTGGTTGAGTTATACAAGGAATTAGGTATAGCATTGATTGTGGATGAAAATCTCATAATTTTGTTGCATAATTGGGATTTTAATGTTTGCATCTTGTATATACTTGTATTACGCAATTTGAATGATATCTTACATTTAAAATTCACTTCACATGATCTTGGATGCTTATAAAATGGCTCAAGTTTGGCTGTTGTTTTTAGGGAAAAGCGCAGATTTCGGTAATTTTCTGAAGTTTACTTCAAATCTGGAATTCTCAGGTAAAACAGTTACGAATTGCCTGCACCGATACTTTGTGCATAGCTTAACCATAACAATTTCAGCTGCCATCTGAATGGAATCATTATTTTCGGTGACCAATGATTGAGGAGATTGACTGTTCCCAGTTCAGGGGGATTCATTCTTGTGTTAGTCGTTGCGTTGAATTTGGAAGTTTTGAGGCCAAAAACATTTGTCGTAGTCCATTTGCACGATGTAAAGTTCGTGCGTTGCTACGTTTTGAAGGTAGAATCAAAAGTAATGGCAGAGAGAGAGAGAGAGAGAGAGAGAGAGAGAGAGAGAGAGAGAGAGAGAGAGAGAGAGAGAGAGAGAGAGAGAGATTGTTTTGCGAAATGCTTTATTTTCCCCTCCCAGTCCTACAGATGTTTGAAAAGGGATGGTTATAAGAATAAAGGGTGTTGAAGAAAGCGAGTCAGTCTAGATTTGCCAGTAAAGGTGTGTGAGATAAAATAAGAAGATAGGTACACATAGTTTTAAGGGCAAGATGTACCAAGCTAATACACAGTTTGATCTGCCTGGTAATTTGGAAAATGGTCTAAATATTCAACGAAAATAATGTTCAAAGACGAATATTTTAGGCAAGAGAAACTGAAAGAGGGTATGTTTCTTAAGTAATAGTGGAAGCATTGAATACAAAAAAGGATGTCAGGTTTTTTGGGGGGTTCCGATAACAGGAGAGAATTTGACATATCCTGAAATGAACATAAAACATGATAGTAATTATATGTTGAATTTATTTATATTTTATTGCTTTATTTATCTGTTTCTTATTTTTGTTGGTGGCCTGCCGTCTGTTGAACCGCCGAGCGTACTTCCTCTTCATGCTCATTATTCTGTGGTAATGCACTAATGAGCTGAAATTACTGTAGACATTCATGGGATTGAGCAGTTACTCTGTGTACTGGGGAGACGTGTTCTGTGAAGTTCTACTTGTGTATTTTACGGTTTTCCCCTCCTCCGATTTCAGCTACTGATTACCACGTTTTCTAGGCACCTTTGATGCCTCGCTTGTTACAAGATGTGTTATTTTCCAGGATATCCAGGTTCAGTATATTATTTGCCTTAATCTCTCTCTCTCTCTCTCTCTCTCTCTCTCTCTCTCTCTCTCTCTCTCTCTCTCTCTCTCTCTATATATATATATATATATATATATATATATATATATATATATATATATATATATATATATATATATATATATATATATAATATAAATATCAAGTTTCAAGTCAGTTATAGGAAGGAAGAAAGAACGAAAGAGGACAAATGATTTCCATAACAATTTACTGTGGTAGTGACATTTTTAATAGATGTGGAGGTATTTAATGTTAGGGGCATTTTCAGTATTTTTTCCCAGCAAGAGCGAGTTCATGAAGTTTGTGGACTATTTCATCATACAGCTTTTGGAAGATTGCTTGAAAATGACGGCACAAACCCGTCTACATGCTAAGAGTTTCATATAGCATTATAAACTGCACAGAGAACTCGATTGCACCGAAGAAACTTCAGCGTATTTTTTACTTGTTTTTTCTTTTAACTTGTGGGTCTTGACTGTACTTGGCTATTGTTGTTTCTTGTAACTTGTGGGTCATGACTGTACTTGGCTATTGTTGTTTCTTGTAACTTGTGGGTCATGACTGTACTTGGCTATTGTTGTTTCTTGTAACTTGTGGGTCATGACTGTACTTGGCTATTGTTGTTTCTTGTAACTTGTGGGTCATGACTGTACTTGGCTATTGTTGTTTCTTGTAACTTGTGGGTCATGACTGTACTTGGCTATTGTTGTTTCTTGTAACTTGTGGGTCATGACTGTACTTGGCTATTGTTGTTTCTTGTAACTTGTGGGTCATGACTGTACTTGGCTATTGTTGTTTCTTGTAACTTGTGGGTCATGACTGTACTTGGCTATTGTTGTTTCTTGTAACTTGTGGGTCATGACCGTACTTGGCTATTGTTGTTTCTTGTAACTTGTGGGTCATGACTGTACTTGGCTATTGTTGTTTCTTGTAACTTGTGGGTCATGACTGTACTTGGCTATTGATGTTTCTAGTGACGACACTGATAAAATGGCGGGCTTTTTTTTTTTTTTTTTTTTTGTATCTTGAAATTTTACATTCCCGGAAAAAATTAACGGAAATTCTTCATTAGCGTATTGTACAAGCGGACTTTGATGTTTTACATTACAGCAAAAATCCACATGCTTTCTTTTTATGTAAGTAGAGAATCCGCCTCGTTTTCATTTGTTTTTTTTTTTCAGATTTTCTGTAATTTTTATCGTCTACCAGACATACTACGTTATTGTTTCTTGTTAGCGATTTTAATGAGTATCCAGAACCTTAAATAATAACCACTGCTCGTTGAAATAGACACTTCACTGATTTTTCAGTGTGTCATCCGCAGGCGAGGTAGAACTTTTTAGGAATGGACACTCCGCCCAGTTTCACCTTCGTCTATTTTTGCTTGAGCATTTGCAAAGAATAACTTTTTGTTAGTTTTCTATTAAAGAAAACTATTGAGATGGCTGTTTGTCTGTCCGTCTGCAGTTTTTCTGTCCGCCCTCAGATCTTAAAAACTACTGAGGTAGAGGGCTTCAAATTGCGATGTTGATCATCCACCTTCCAATCAACAAACATACCAAATTGCAGCCCCCTAGCCTCAGTAGTTTTTATTTTATTTAAATTTAAAGTTAGCCATGATCGTACATCTGGCACCGCTATAGGTGCCGACAACACAGGCCACCACTGGGCCTTGGCTGAAAGTTTCATGGGTCGCGGCTGAGATTTCATAGGCCGTGGCTGAGAGTTTTATGCAGCATATACGCTGTACAGAAAACTCGATTGCGCCGAAGAAACTTCGGCGCATTTTTTACTTGTTTATGTTTTATTTTGTATGAAACATTTAAAACATGTTTCATGTGGAATATGAAACTATTATGATATTGACTTGCCTGTTAATCCCATGAGGAGTCAGCCGCTGTTCATTAACACGAGGAATATCAACAAGCGGTACAGGTATATTGACTCAGAATAAAGTTGCCAAGGAAATTAACATCTGGCAGCAGTTCTGAAAGCAGAAAATGAGCATGGCCTCGATGTGTGACGACTGAAGAGTACGTACAGTTATTTTCTGGCTTTTTTGACGCGGCAGTAATAGTTTAGCGAATTTCATGATACTTCAAAACAACTAAGAGTATGGACATAAAGAACACGGTGATGCTTATAGTGCATTTAGAAAGAGGTTTCAAAATCAGACTTTAGGATTGATTATTCCTCACAGAATTTGACGGAAATGATCTCGAAGATTTTCATAATGTATAATTTACTTTAGTCAGCAGATTTTTGAACGAAAGTTATATGAAGCCCATGCTTGATTAAAGTTAGTGTATTTTCGTTGAGCCGTGAAAGGAAGGCTGTCCGCAATGCAGATGAAGTATGAGCAGCCCTTCATACTTCAGCCAGTCAGGAAGGGGCGAGACAAAGAAACTGATTAGGCTGTCTAAATTCGTCTGTATAATAGTGGATAAATTTGTGTCGAAACTCCGATGATTGTTAGTTGCTGTGGCACTTGAGTTTTATTTCACATTTTCTCATTTAAATTATTAATCTTTTTTCAGCTGTTTTATGATGCTAATTTGTTTTCTTTTTAAAATATTTTCTTTTGGCTCTATCGATCTATCTGTCTATATATATATATATATATATATATATATATATATATATATATATATATATATATATATATATATATATAATGTGTGTGTATGTATGTATATATTTGTGTGTGGATTAATAGTGAGTGTTAAAAACTGTAGCGTAGTTGAAAGGATTGCTCAGAGTACTTTGAGATAGTTAGGTCATGTGGAAAAAATTGAGGAGGGTAGGTTGTTGAAAGCAGTGTAAGATTCTGGAGTAAAAGGCCAATGTCACATGCACCGGGCGTCGTTTACAGCTCAGCGTCTCCCTCATCAATACGACTACCACGGCCACGATGGCTCTCCTCTGACTCTGCATGGCGTCATGGTCGTAGCCAGCGAAAAAAAAATGTGTAGTAATTAGTGGGCACGAGCAGGCATGTCGACTTTGGCCGTAGTTGATTCATTGTACAACGACAGTGTGCTCTCTGTCCAGTATCCATTTTACTGCTTACTGAAACATTAATCTTATTAAATCACTTGAGACAGCCTGTTCTTCCAATATCTTCAGTAAAACGTTGTCAGCACGAACTACTTAAGTTCTAAAACCTAAGATAAGAAATGGGTGAAGAGTAATATTTGTCTTAATGTCATTTGTCAAAGTTATTTTAAATGAAAATTGATGGGTCTGAAAATATAGTACACCAGACTCGGCGTTAACTTATACCTCTCTTGATAGCTCAGTGGTTAGCGTCGACTGGATTCGCTGGATGCGCGTCTGTGTCGTGGGATCGAGACTCGGCAGTGTCCGTCCATTTATCACTTATAAATTCCCCTTCGGTGATAATTCCCCATCGGGGATATTCCCGAGGTAGCGTGGATTTGATATTAAGCGATATTTGTAGCTTCATGATCGTATATAAATCACGGTGTGATAAAAAAAAATGTCATAAAAAGAGCTGCGTGTTCCAAACGTACCAATGAACTATCATGGTCGAGATGGGTTAATGCCGAGGCTAAGTACAATTTCCCCGCTCTCGACGGGTAAATATAGTGCACCAGACTCGGCGTTAACTTATACCTCTCTTGATAGCTCAGTGGTTAGCGTCGACTGGATTCGCTGGATGCGCGTCTGTGTGTCGTGGGATCGAGACTCGGCAGTGTCCGTCCATTTATCACTTATAAATTCCCCTTCGGTGATAATTCCCCATCGGGGATATTCCCGAGGTAGCGTGGATTTGATATTAAGCGATATTTGTAGCTTCATGATCGTATATAAGTCACGGTGTGGTAAAAAAATGTCATAAAAAGAGCTGCGTGTTCCAAACGTACCAATGAACTATCATGGTCGAGATGGGTTAATGCCGAGGCTAAGTACAATTTCCCCGCTCTCGACGGGTAAATATAGTACACCAGACTCGGCGTTAACTTATACCTCTTGATAGCTCAGTGGTTAGCGTCGACTGGATTCGCTGGATGCGCGTCTGTGTGTCGTGGGATCGAGACTCGGCAGTGCCCGTCCATTTATCACTTATAAATTCCCCTTCGGTGATAATTCCCCATCGGGGATATTCCCGAGGTAGCGTGGATTTGATATTGCGATATTTGTAGCTTCATGATCGTATATAAATCACGGTGTGATAAAAAATGTCATAAAAAGAGCTGCGTGTTCCAAACGTACCCATGAACTATCATGGTCGAGGTGGGTTAATGCCGAGGCTAAGTACAATTTCCCCGCTCTCGACGGGTAAATATAGTACACCAGACTCGGCGTTAACTTATACCTCTCTTGATAGCTCAGTGGTTAGCGTCGACTGGATTCGCTGGATGCGCGTCTGTGTGTCGTGGGATCGAGACTCGGCAGTGCCCGTCCATTTATCACTTATAAATTCCCCTTCGGTGATAATTCCCCATTGGGGATATTCCCGAGGTAGCGTGGATTTGATATTAAGCGATATTTGTAGCTTCAAGATCGTATATAAATCACGGTGTGATAAAAAAATGTCATATATATATATACATATACATATATATATATATATATATATATATATATATATATATATATATATATATATATATATATATATATATATTATTAAACTGAACAATTGTTTCCTCTTTGGAGTTGGTTGTGCCAAAAGGGGGTGCAGCCTTCTGGGTTCTTAGCAAATCCTTAGGATAAACTACTAGCCCGTCATCTCTTTGGTACCTTTTGATATAATATAATAAATTGAACTTCAGATTTTAAGAATTTTTTTCCTAAGGAACTATTCTACTCTTTCATAAAGTATATTCCCAGTTTTTAATTCAGTTTTATGAAGCCAGGCTTGTTTACATAGAAATACAAAAGAATAGATAGTATGTTTAAGCCTGATAATATCCTGACAAATTTTAGTGGAAAAGTGGCATTATAATTATCATTATTATTGAAAAGAATGGCTGTTGGGATGCTGTTTAGTCTGTATTGTAGTTAAAGTATACCTTAGTTTTACCAGACCACTGAGCTGATTAACAGCTCTCCTAGGGCTGGCCCGAAGGATTAGACTTATTTTACGTGGCTAAGAACCAATTGATTACTTAGCAACGGAACCTACAGCTTATTGTGGAATCCGAACCACATTATAGCAAGAAATGAATCTCTATCTCCAGAAATAAATTCCTCTAACTCTTCATCAGCCAGCCGGGGAATCGGGGCAAATGTGGACGCAGAGCGACAGAGTAGCCATGGGTTCTCCATTTGGTGTGATATTCACTAACTTTGTATGGCGGTTGTCAAACAGCGTGTCTTCAGCAGGATCCTCATACCAACTGTATATGTTCGGTACATCGATGACACCTTCGTCAACGTCGCTGATGAAGATGAACTGGAGACACTCAGGTGTACATTTGAGGAGGACTGGGTTCTCCACTTTGCATGGAGAGGAGCGTGGATGGCACCATTCCCTTTTTTGATGTCTGTGTTGCCAGCACTCCTCAAGGCTTTCACATGCAGGTCCACCGTAAGCCAACTGACATCGGACCCTGCCTCAACGGCAACAGTAAATTCTGGGAAAAATTAAAATCCTTGGTCATGAATGTCTATCTTCATTGTGCCATGTTCTTCTTGGAATACCACTTCGATGAGCTCGAACATGTTGCTCAAACCCTGGTGGATAATGGATACTCCTTCCTACCTTTGGGTCGCCGGAGTGACGAGAAATGCTGTTGATAGGTGGTATCGTCATGAGAACCACACCCCCCCATGAGAGTGAGAGGACCACCAGACTGTTCTACAAGGGCTACATCAGCATGGAGTATGAGAAAGATGAGGCAACCCTGAAGAACATCATCAGCACCCACATAAAACCCACCAGTTGACAAAAAGGTGAACCTTATGATCTTCTACAAGGATTCTAAAATTATCTCATGAGGAATAGCTCCATTGCTAG
>NC_089741.1:1461158-1543658 GCF_040412425.1 Macrobrachium rosenbergii | reverse complement strand
GAAGAAATATACGGTAAAACGTTTTCATTATGTAAACATTCTTGAAACGTATTTCTGTATATAATTTATATATATATATATATATATATATATATATATATATATATATATATATATATATATATATATATTTTAGTGGTGTCAAGATTCCCAGCCAATTGTTTTTTCTTCCTCAGCCGTGTACTTTTGTTTTCACCGAAGACCACCAAGGAAAATAGAAAATAAAATACTGTTAACAAAGAAGCGGGCGTCTGTAACAAGCCTTGGATGCCTCCGTCATAGTTGTAGTAGCTCTGACAGACGAAGGCCTCCGTATGAGAAGGGAAGAGAGGAAGACAGAAAGAAAAAAAGCAAAGAAAGCTAGGCGGGAAGAGAGCGGGAACATCAAGGGTTTCCATTAGTAAAGATAATGAGAGAGTTACGGCTGAAAATAGCAAAGCCGCTTGTTACTAATGAGCGTTCGGTGTCTCGTGGAACTCGGATCACTCAGCGCTGGAACAAAAATACCTTACCTCCAGATACGGGAGCTTGCGGTTTTTCTTTCTCTGGTGGATTCTCTTTTGCCAGTGTTTGCCTCTTAGTGTTCTTCTCAGCTCTTTGTTCCACTGATTCTCGCGCGATTTTTTCTTGTTACATCTCTCTCTCTCTCTCTCTCTCTCTCTCTCTCTCTCTCTCTCTCTCTCTCTCTCTCTCTCTCTCTAAATAAATAAATAAATAAATAAATATATATATATATATATATATATATATATATATATATATATATATATATATATATTTTATATATATATATATGTATATGTATATATATATATATATATATATATATATATATATATATATATATATATATATATATATATATATATATATATATATATATATATATATATGTATGTATATACTGTATATATATATATATATATATATATATATATATATATATATATATATATATATATATTGTCACAAAGTGATCAAGTACCTGGTTATTATACAACTATTCAATCCAAAAATTTACCTCACTTCAGCCAGATACTTGAAACCTCATAACAATAATATTACTACTGAACACTCTAAAGGTAACAATAACCCATTAAAACTTGCTTATCACTTGAAAAATCAATCTAAGTTTATCAAGTTATTAGAGCAGGAGCCCAAAGTGTTTATTACGAGTTTTGAACACAAAAGGTTTGACCCCCTAGATAAGTAGTGCCTACCCACAACATCTCAAAAATGTATTGCTGCCGGATCAGAAGTCTGGCCTTTGCATCAAAAATGAACCCTAAAAACTGAAAAAAAAAATATTTTGTCAGATTGAAAAACATATGCTTGAAACTTTTCCTAAACCTTTCTTGGAGTCCCCTGAACACAGAATGAGCAATGCCAGCAATGTCAAGGCTGGCTTTATGTCTGCCAGCAGCTTCCAAAGGGGGGTTCAAATTCATGTTTATTCCGAGTAAGGAACATATGCCTAAAACTTTCATAAAAACCACCCTTGGAACCCCATGAACTCAGAATGACCATTGCCAGCAAATTTCTCTCTGGCTTCCCACCCCCAGCAACTCTTAAATAGACCAAAGGTTCAAATTCACTTTTATTCAGAGCTAAGAACACAAGGCTGAAATATTGCTAAAATCTTCCTTCGGGCCTTTTGAACTCAGAATGACCAATGCCAGCAAATTTATCTCTGGCTTTCCACCCGCCAGTAACTCCTAAATCCATCAGAGGTTCAATTACAATTTTTCAGAGTCATGAACACAAAGCTGAAATTGTGGAAAAAGTATTCCTCATGAAATCAGTTTAATTTCTCATAATTATTTCATATGTAATTGCATTACAAAATGTAACATGTATCATAATAGCTAACTGTAATCTTAGAAAAATACACGCACTTTTTCTACTGGAAAAAAGAAAATTTCCATTTAATTATATGGGTAAACATTACTTGCTGTGCAATGCTGTCAAAATATAACTGCTCTGAATATGAGACATACCATGCTGCGATGCTGTCAAAAAAGTAACTGCACTGGAAATCACACAGACAGAAAAAAATGTAGCTCCTGTTTATGTTACTCATCATCAGTATCGCTGTCGTCGCTCCAGGCGTCTTCCGACAGCTCCTCATCTTCAGTCTCAAAACTGAGTTCAATGTGGAGAGGCACTCTGCAGGAACGGAACTGCAAGAAAACCACTTGGGTTGAAATCCACTGGTGGTAGCCAACCAGTCAAAATCACAAGGATTCCAGCCACAAGTTGGAATGGGTGTGTCCGCCCTTCTCCACATCCTAGCAACATAGTTTGCACGCTTGATATGAGTGAAGCTGTCTTTTCACAAGGAGGGAGGGAGGGAAACACAGTTAAGTTTTTTCACATTTTTGAGAGATGTTGCTTTCCCTCTACAGTACAGTCAGTTGTTACCTTCAGGAAAGCTTTATATCGGTATTCATTGATGTTATTACCTGAGTATCCATACATATGGCAGATGAACTCTGTGACTCCCTCAGTGTCCACCTCATCTGATGCTAGGGTCCGAAGATGTCTGATGGCATTCAGGTCTTCCTCTAACATCCTGAAGGGCTTAATCTTCCCTTTCCGGAAGAAAGCGGAGGTAAAACCACAGCCAGTTAAGGCTTGAAAACCGAGAAGGGCATCTGTTAGACCATCATGTTTTTTTCCAGCTCTTCAGCCATCTGAGACACATCAAGGAACCTAAGATGGTTAGCAGATCCAAAATCTAAAACCACCTTTTCTCCAAACTCTTATCGTCCCAGTAAAACAGGAAGGATCACAAGTACATCTGTGTCAGATGATCTGACAATTATATTCCCTTCTAGGATATTTGATACATGGACGGCAATAAGGGTGTCTGTCCCTTCATGTTCAGCTTGCAGATGATCTGGTTTTGTCACTTGGAGTATATTGCTTTCATCATTCTTGAGCTTAATGCATTTTCCTCCATGTGATATGTATACTGTTTTCTGTCCAATTACAGACCCATAACAGGGTTTGACACATTCTGTCATCATAAAGTGGGAAAATTCTTCCTTGAAGTAAGTGTTTTTCAGGAGTGTCTCCACTCTGATGCTGGGCTTGGTCAGAGCCTGTGATGACAAACTTTTGGTGAATGCCTCCTCGAAGCTCTCTCTCGTAATCTTTGATGGAAGGAGACTTGTACTGGTCAAAGATGATATGGACTTCCTCTCCATGGAAAGAGCAGGCTTTTACCAGTAAATCTCGTACCATTGTCCCATACGAGGCTCTGGTGTGTTGTAGCACGGTCTCGTGTAGGATGATGCTACCATCAAGTACTGTCACTCTGATGTTTGGGAGAGTAGTGGAGTCCAGGACTACATTTTGATAATTCTCCAACACCTTTGTAAGTGCAGCTTTGTCAGTTTTCAAAATGGTGCCATTAGTGTGTGCCAGTGCCAGTGGGACAGTGGTAATTGGGAAGCTTAGCAAATGACGAAGATTGACATTCTTGTTTGTTCTTGCTGAAATGGTGAGAATCCTGCCAAAGACATCCCATACTCTCTGCTGTATTTACATCCTTAATGGTTCGTGAAGGCTTGACATTTTCTGCTGCAAAGTTCATCACCCTCATTCTCGGTACACGTTTTAAGAACCATGTCTCACCCGAACATTCAGTCTCAAATAACTTTCTCATTTGCTTTCAGATAAAAACGCCATCAGAACACACAGCTGGATATCCCATTTTCTAAAAGTACTTTAATTGAACTGATTAAATTATGTGTAAAAGATTGTAAATTTGAATTTAATGGTAAATTTTACTCACAAAATTTTGGTATGGCAATGGGAAACCCTCTATCTCCAGTGTTAAGTAACTTATATATGGAATTTTTTGAAAAGAAGATATTAAACAACATAATCCCACGTAATGTAACATGGTTTAGGTATGTTGACGACATAATTTGTGTATGGCCAGGGAACCAAGATGTAAAAACTTTTTGCCAAGTTAAATCAATTAGTACCATCAATTAAATTCACGATGGAAATGGAAAGTGATGGGTGCTTACCGTTTTTGGATGTCCTCATACGAAGAAATAGTAGTGGATTTAAATATAGTGTGTATAGAAAACCCACTAATATTTCTTCCTATGTGCATTTCTATTCTGGACAAAGCAATAAGGTTAAAAAGTCAGTGTTTTCATCTATGTTTTTAAGAGCATTACGGGTATGTAGCCCTGAATATATTGATGATGAAATAGATAAGATTAGGAATGCAGGCAAGAAATTGAAATATCCTGATAGTGTATTAAACAGTGCATTTGAAGCGGCAAAAAGAATATGTATCAAAACCAGAAAGAACCTTACAACACAAAAAATTTGCTTGTTTTGCCTTATAATAATAATATGAAAGATATCCTCATCTTCTTAAGAATTTTGGTGTTAATGTCGCATTTAAGAACAATACAACAATGAAAATGTACTTATCAAGAACTCCCAGACAATACTAAAGGGTGTTTATATAAAATTCCGTGTAAGTCTTGTGACAACTTTTATATTGGCCAAACCGGGAAAGCACTGGAAAAAGAATCGAACAGCATAAGAAATGTGAGATATGCACAAGGGAACAGTGGTATATTTGTACATGTTAGTGAGAACAATCATGCTATCAACTGGGAAGGGGCAAAAGGATTGTATATTCTAATAATGCACTGGAAAGGAACATCATTGAATCTAGCTTTATAAAAGAAAGTTACAACCATAATATGAATATCAGTCAAGGGATGTATAAACTTGATCCTTTAATATCAAAAGAAATTTGTAAATTGTTTAAACTTTAAGGTAGGCAGTAGAGATGTATGAAAATAGGATTATCATATTTATAAACACAGTACGAGGGTAGTAATGTTAATGAGTTTCCAAACTCCGCCTCCATGACACCTGTCAGGTGTGGATCTTAGGTGGGGTATGGTCTGTTTATCAGCAATGTCCCCTGAGAGTCTATTGTGATTTTTAGCCAAATGAGTTTTAAAGGCCACTCCTACCTCGACACCGGCCTGAGTGGGGATATGGAGTCTCTAACGGTTGTGTATGTTCGTCAGTACTGTTCTTGTAGTATATATATTTGTGATGTCTCATACTCTGTATCAGTCCTTCGTCAATGGCTTGGAAATAAAGTCGAAAACCGGTCAGGACCTACACCCTGTTTCTTATTTTTCACCTGTGGCAATGTGTGATATATATATATATATATATATATATATATATATATATATATATATATATATATATATATATATATATATATATTTATATTTATATATATATATATATATATATATATATATATATACATACATATATATATATATATATATATATATATATATATATATATATATATATATATATATATATTTATATTTATATTTATATTTATATATATATATATATATATATATATATATATATATATATATATATATATATATATATATACACTTACATGTATGTTACAGGTTACAGGCAGATAGTGAAACCAGGCATTTCACGAATTGCCTGAAATTTCAGGCAGATAGCAAAATGCACTTAGGTACATTTGATCTTTCCAGGGGATAGTACTAAACATGGCTGTTTCGCCGTGTTTAGTACTAGCCCTGGGAGCCAAATGTATTTTGCCATGTTTAGTACTAGCCCCTGGGGGTCAAATGTATTTTGCCGTGTTTAGTACCAGCCTCTGGGGGTTCAAATGTATTTTGCCGTGTTTAGTACTAGCCTCTGGGGCTTCAAATGTATTCTGCCGTGTTTAGTACTAGCCTCTGGATCAAATGTCCCTAAGTGCCTGTAACACACACACACACACACACACACACACACACACACACACATATATATATATATATATATATATATATATATATATATATATATATATATATATATGTGTGTGTGTGTGTGTGTGTGTTGTGTGTGTGTGTGTGTGTGTGTGTTTGTGTGTGTGTGTGTGTGTTTGTGTGTATATATATGTGTGTGTGTGTGAGTGTGTGTATGTTACAATAAGATTGTGAAACCAGGATTTCAGGAAATCCTTGAAATTTTCAGGGAATTTGTGAAATCACTATGTCATTTATGAACATTTGATCCCCGAGGGACTAGTACTAAAAAGACAAAACAGTGATTCATCTGTACTGTTTCGCTGTGTTTAGTACTAGCCCCTTGGGGTCAAATGTATTTCACCATGTTGATTACCAGCCTTTGTGGGTTCAAATGTCCCTAAGTGCATATCACTATCTACCTGAAATTTCAGATAGTTCATGAAATCCCTGATTTCACTGTCTGCCTGTAACATTATATTTATATATACAGGGTGTTTCTGAAATTAGAGCCAACCCCCTGTACAGCATAAACTAAAATTGATACGGACAAAAACAAAAGTAATTCAGAACAGGTATTTATTTAAGTTTCTCTCTGAGTATTTAATATTTTGTGTGGCTTCCATCTGCCTGTACCACAGCATACATTCTTGAGGGTATGATTTCAGCAAATCGCAAAAAGCTGAGACTCAAACTCCATTTCCCTGAGCACTTCGGTCACCTCTCTTCGCAGTCGTCGAGGCTTGGTATACCATCATAGTTCACTGTGCGCGCTTCAACACGATCCTTTAAGATACTACCAATGTTTTCACAAACATTAAGGTCAGGGGAGCTACCTGGAAATTCATTTGACAAGAAGAAATTGATACCACTGTTTCGAAGCAACTCCTGTGTCTGAAGAGCCTTGAAAAATGGTGCCTTATCATGCAAAAATGTGACTTCTTCAACAGATAACACATTTTCAGGATCTTTGAGGGAAGGAAATACTCCACCAGTAAGCACAGTTTCTCTGAAGTATTCACCATTCATTGACTGTCCTTTTTCTTTGATGATCCACATTAACTGTTTGGGTGTGAAACGGAGAAAAACTCCCAAACATTCAGGAAATTTCACAACTTGGCGATAATGCACGTCATCGCTGATATCGTCCAACTTTGCAGCCCAATTGATGTCATTTTTATGATTTGGCTTCCTGACTGTGTAAATGAAGAATTCATCTGATGCAGCAACATGGAGTAAGTCAGCTTCATCCCAATCTTTAAGAAATGAACCACAAAACCATGCATGGTCTTCCCTCTGTTGCTGAGTAATGTTGGGCTTGCTGGTAACATGAAATGGCTTGATACCAGATTTTTCAACTCACGATATACAGCACTATAACTTCTCTTCTTTCCCCTTTTTGTTTCTAGTTCAAGCGCCAATTTACGTAAAGACTTTCTTGGTCTACCCACTGCCTCAGCTATGATGCTTTTGACTCCTGAGAAAGGACTTCAGGCCTTCCAAGATTCTCACTCTTTTCGCAATGACAGTCATATGGATTTTTGTTCCAGTTTCTTTTAACAAAGGATTCATCTCTTTTATTGTATTTAGCTATGCAAGAATGTGAAATGAAGGATGCGCCAGCATCCCTGGCCTCTCTGAAGGTTATAGCCCGGATTCGGTCAATCCATCTGATTTCCTCCGAGTCGTTAACCATGGCTGTATCTAACTCCGTCACTCAGTCTGAAAATACAAGAAATGTAAAATGAAAAATAGCTTAATAGAAACTTAAAATAATATACTTGGAGATAGGCTATAGCATATAGCAGAAAACTTCATAACTTTCCATTTGTTCTGTGGGGGGCTCTAATTTCGAAACACCCGGTATATATATAATTACAGTAAGATTGTGAAACCAGAGATTTCAGGAAATCCCTGAGATTTTCAGGAATTCGTGAAATCACCATTTCACTATGAACATTTGATCCCCGACAGGGTTAGTACTAAACACGGCGAAACAGTAATTCATCTACACTGTTTTCGCCGTGTTTAGTACTATCCCTTCGGGGATCAAATGCCCTAAGTGAATTGGTGATTTCTGAAATCCCTGGTATCACAATCTTATATATATATATATATATATATATATATATATATATATATATGTATATATATATATATATATATATATATATATATATATATATATATATATATATATATATATATATATGTATATATGTATGTATATATATATATATATATATATATATATATATATATATATATATATATATATATATATATATTGATATTTTAGAGTCTCTTTCATTGCTTCTTTTTGGTTTTATATTTTATAAATTTGGCATAAAGTGTCATCGAGTAAACATGCTCGTGTTAAGCTCCCATTTTTATGTAGGTTATGTATTAGATGGATTCATTTGCATATGACACTATAAGAAAATGTATATTAAAAAGTTGTTCGAACCATATATAAGTGACCCAAGGATCGTGGACGTATATTATGACAATGTTGCTGCAGCATTTCACTATTTTTCCTGAAGAAAATCCACGCACACATATATATACACTTTGTATGTATATGCATATATATACATATATATATATATATATATATATATATATATATATATATATATATATATATATATATATATATATATATATATATATATATATTCACATTCTTCCAGTAATTACTCCTCTCTCTCTCTCTCTCTCTCTCTCTCTCTCTCTCTCTCTCTCTCTCTCTCTCTCTCTCTCTCTCTCTCCAACATTTTGTTATTTGTCTTTGCTTCAATTCACTCTCGGGAATTTTTCCCCTCTTCCTTTTTATTTCAATTTCTTGAATCACCGTCTATCACCGCTATACCAGCGGTAACCGACCCAGTGCCGAATGGAAATTTCCTTCAGCTCAGATCAGGATCTGTTCCTGAAACCTTTTGTACAGATGACTCTTTTACTTTATCTGTTTGATCTGGTGTCTATGCTCTGGTAATATTTTTCTTTAACTTCAACCGTTTTTATTTTGACCGTCCAGGTTCCAATGAATCGGAGAAAGTATTGCACATTTTTCTCATCCATTTACAAAGCTTTTGTCCCTCAGTTGTGTCTGTTTCAAAAGCATTATTATCGCCTTTCTTTTTGTACCTTGTTTGCTGCTTCAGGTGCTTAAAAATGACACGGTTTCTTATTGTTTTGTTTTCTGATGAACAGGCGTACTCTAAATTATTAAGATCCAAGTTTGCCCTTTTTATATACTGTTTGACATCTTGTGGATTTTCGAGGTTCCACGGTATCTGCAGCAACTCTTATTGGAGAGGAAGTAGTGAGGTCTCGCAAGAAAGAATGTTAATGGAGGTGACATATGACTGGGTTCTGCTAATGTTCCGACGCCCAAAGTTAGGGGAAATTATCCTCAGCTCTGACGGAAGTGAGAAGGTGCTGCTGTAACTTGGACTCTCGGGGTCTTTGTAGCTCCTGATGCTGATGACTTGTCTTTGTTTCCAGTGGAACGTGTGTTAAGAGGATTTCATTCCTCGTTTCCATGGTGTGATTCCATTTTATGTTTTCGCAAATTGCGCTGTTATTTGGAGTCCTGCACAAGGATACATGATTTATTAGAGGGTATTGTTGGTGTTGGTTGAAACGTGTGGGATTTCGAAATTGCAATTGTCGCTTAATTGTCTTTAGCTTTTTGTTTTCTTTCCCTTGGCCCCAAGTCTACGCTCAAGAAAATTTTGGTAATGTTTTCACCCAAACGTCTGTTGCTGTTCTTAGTAATATATTATTCATTTTAGAGAGAATTTCAACATTTTTATGTAACAATGAAAGATCTGTGAGAACTGTCAAATTCAAAGAGTATAATGGGCAAGATGTTTCATTTTAACAACAGTAAGAAGGAATATGGTACAGACAGGAACACAGTAAGCTGAGTCTGTTATTCAATTATGTTGTCTTGATTGTCTTTGCTGCACGGGACAGATTCTCTCTCTCTCTCTCTCTCTCTCTCTCTCTCTCTCTCTCTCTCTCTCTCTCTCACATTTCCTGCATTTTGCTGTGGTGATTTTTCCGTGTGGGTTCTTTCTACTCCATCCTCCATTTTTCAATAAACTCTGGTCAGCGTCAATCGCTCAGGGAAGCTGTGCCAGCGATATCCGTGAGTCTTGAAAGGGAATTTCCTTCAGCCTAGATCAAGGTCTGCTCCCGAAACCTTTTGCGCTAATGGCTTTCTTCTTCATACTTCTGCTTTGTCTCTTTGACCTGGTTCCTGGGTCTAGTAGTATTATTTTAATTTTAACATCAAAAAAGTACTTACAAGTTGGAAAAGGTACTTGACATTCTTCTCACCCATTTTTAAAGCTCTTGTCAAGTCTCGTGTTTTGTCCGTTGCCGATGTTTTTTCGCCGCGTATCTGCTTGTTCTTTGTGCTCTGCCTCTGATGTGTAAAGGCTAGGTGGGGTTTTGTATTACTTGGTAAATTTGAATATGCCTCTTTTCTGGCCTTCTATTTCAAATCTTGTGGATGTTCGAATTTCCTTGGGGACTTTTGCTTAATATTATTATTACAAAAGTAATAATAATGTCAAGTTTTTTGGGCTGTTTTTCAGGTCTTAACAGAAATGAGATGGCACTGTAACTTAAATTCCTCTCGGTGTGTTTTGTAGTTACTTGTTGTAGTGACTTGACTTTAGTTCAAATGAGACGTGTTTCTTTTCCTTGGAGTGATTCCCTTTTATTCAATGAAAAGAGAAGCTGCGTTGTTTTTATGCGTCCATGAAAGGATACTTGAATGATGAGAAAATCATTGTCGTTGGCAGAACTTTGCGCTATTTTGCATTTGCAAAAACTCCTCTTGTCTTTACCGCTTTCTTTTATCTTTTGTAACTTATTTCCATTTTTTTCTGTTAGCAATATAATCTTTATTTCAGGGAATCATCATGTTTTTTTTACCTTAATGTAGGATTATGTGTTCCCTGTATGTACTTATGCATTCTGAATGAGAGAATAAAGGTGTACTTGAAAGGTGTCGATTGTGGATTGTACGGAGGAAAACATGAGAGGAGAGAGAATACCAGAT
This sequence comes from Macrobrachium rosenbergii, assembly GCF_040412425.1. Lineage (NCBI taxonomy): Eukaryota > Metazoa > Arthropoda > Malacostraca > Decapoda > Palaemonidae > Macrobrachium > Macrobrachium rosenbergii. The sequence goes on along the minus strand of NC_089741.1, from coordinate 1,532,735 downwards.
CCTGTAATAGGGGTAGAGGTAAACTGAGTCTGATAAGTATTAAATTTTGGTGCCTGACCCTTTGAAAAGTAGGTAATTTTGCTCCCCCTCCTCTCTCTCTCTCTCTCTCTCTCTCTCTCTCTCTCTCTCTCTCTCTCTCTCTCTCTCTCTCTCTCCGGTTAATTTCCACTATAAAGCTTTTCATTAATTGTCTCTCTAGAGGAGAATATAATAGCGCATGTCATGGACACTCTCGAAACAAAATAAAGGTATAACATTTTTTCAGTGGTGAAACCAGTAGGTAGTTGAAGTAGACGTCTACGCGGATGACTTTCAGAGGACAACACTTTTCTTTAATTTAAAAAGGATATGATGGTAAGTGCTCAAGCAGTGTCAAATTCCTATATATTGATCACTGTGTGTGTGTGAGAGAGAGAGAGAGAGAGAGAGAGAGAGAGAGAGAGAGAGAGAGAGAGAGAAAGTAGCAATGCAGTAGAAATGGTTCTTATCGGATGTTATGAGTTTACCTTGATGATTACCTTGACTGCTTAGCAAGTGCCTTTGCAAAATGTTTTATTTTTAGCGTTATTTTATCTCTAGCCAGCTGAAAAAGGCCCAGAACGTTTTAGTGTTTAAGTTCTTGCTGACATCAATAGAAAACATAATATAAAAATAGCTGATATCAGTCTCGCTGGGATCAGTCTCGTCATTATGATAATTAATAAATTGACAATTTACTTTGAAAGCTTCAAAAGAATTGATCTTTTGATGTCACAGCAAAATTGTTCATAACGTCCCTCGATAATGAGGACGGGCGTCGTTAAATGAAAGTGTTATGAGCTATTATCTTATTGAAAGCGAATAGCTGCAGTAAATGTGAGGCATTACAATTGCATTATTTGCAAACACAATCGGGTCACGTTCTCTCACACGGGCCCTCTTCCGCATGTCAGTGACTTTTTGCAACATTTCTCATCACATTACGTGAGTTTTTTTTTATATTCACAACTTTAAACTACAAATGTCGTTTAATATCTGATTAGTTCTACCTCGGAAATACTACTGGAAGGGAATTATAACAGATAATTGATGCGATGAAAATTCATAAATAGCTACGTGTTCCATGCGTACCAACCGGCTGTTATGGGAGGGGTGGGTTGATGCCGACGCTAAGTACAAATACCCGCATTTGACAGTCATATGCACGGCAGTCAGTGTCAGCCTATACCTCTCTTGGCATCCGAGTGGTAGAGCTCTCGTCACGGAAGTAGGAGGTGGTTGCTGTCGGTGGATCGAATCCGCCAGGTGACGAACCACTTGCCAGTCATAATTCCTCTCCATTGTTATTTCTGAGGTAGAGCGAAATGGATATTAAACGACATTTGTTGCTTGATGTTTGTGAATTTATATATATATATATATATATATATATATATATATATATATATATATATATATATATATATATATATATATATATATATAGCACTTCGGTATTTTCCAAAGGAGTGATAGATGAAAGGCTTCCTCCCCGTCGATGAAACTAAAAAGTGCGCTGATGATATTGTCTGGAAAGGAATTGCTTTTAATGTGCTGATTGGGAAGTTTCAGTTTCTAGGGTTTAAGCCCGTGGAATTATGTTTACCGTGATGTAAGTAAAGGAAGTAAAGAAATTGCCTATTGATCAAATACTTAGCACTTTTATTAGGTCAGTCTCTTAAACTTATTTGAATTTACTCCTACTACTAGTAGTATTGAAAACGCGCTGGAATTATGCCATATAGAATTGCTCTGTAATACTTCGACTTTTATGAAGTATTTCAGATTTAATGAATTTCAAAAAAGTTAGATGACAAATTTTGAGCCGCAAAATGCTTGGGTTAAAGTTTGAAGTTGGCCAGATGTATATCGGATTTTAGATTCAATGGGAAAGTCGGTGTCAAGTTAATAAAGTGTACAAAATGTTATCAGCTCCAAATTTTTTAGATTTATTAAATGAGGGTTTAACACCTAGGTTTAATGTAATTACAGGGGAAGGACATACTCGTTAATAATTGTCTACTAGGCTTATCTAAGAGCAGCATGGATGTTTTTTGGTTCACTAATCGAATTCACCATCAGCCAGTTACAACAAGCAATATGGTACCGCAATATTATTTAGGTTTTATGGAAGATGTGCTTTTAATGTTGCCAGCAGCCTTAAATTTGTTGTGTTGGGACACTGACTTAGGATTTTGGGGCTGAAAGGACAGAGGGTTGAAAACAATTAGTTACCTTATGGAAACTATTTACTTAGCCTAATGCAAACTGAAAGTTGATAGAGGTTTAGATTTTGGTTCCATTAGCGTGTATTTTGAGCGTCATTGCAGTTGGTACTAACAAGTGCTATGTCTCAAAAGAAATTAGTTACTTTCTGGGGTTCGTAATAGCAGTGATTAGACGACACTGAAAGATCCCAGTGAATACCACATAAATTTAAACGTCTTTTCTATTGTTGTGAATAAATTTTTTATGTTAGAAATGTCAACGTTTTTCTTCACTTTCATCAGGTTCCATCTATTGGCAAAATGCAAAGCAAAAATGGGAATGTTGTTCCGGCACTTCAAAACAAGAAAAGCTGAACAAATGATTATGCTTTATAAAACGTACGTACGTAGTACAATTGAATATTGCAATATAATATGGTACCCACACTACCAAAAGGATATTGCACAAATAGAGAGTGTACAAAGGTCCTTTACAGCTAGAATAGAAGAAGTTAAGGACCTTGAATACTGGAAAGACTACAATTCTTAAATTGATATAGTCTTGCAAGGAGAAGAGAACGCTACATGATAATCCAGGCATGGAGACAGATAGAAGGAATTACCGAAAGCATCATGGAGCTAAAGATATCAGAAAGAGCAACCAGAGGTAGATTAATAGTGCCAAAACTATACCAGGAAAACTAAGGAAAGCACACAGGACATTAATCCACCACGCACCAGCATCGATAATGCAGCGTCTATTCAGTGCGCTACCAGCTCATCTGAGGAACATATCGGGAGTGAGCGTAGATGTGTTTAAGAATAAGCTCGACAAATATATAAGATGCATCCCAGACCATCCAAGATTGGAAGATGCAAAATATACCGGAAGATGCATTAGCAATTCTCTGGTAGACATCAGAGGTGCCTCACACTGAGGGACCTGGGGCAACCCGAACGAACTGTAAGGTAAGGTAAGGTAAGGTCTCTCTCTCTCTCTCTCTCTCTCTCTCTCTCTCTCTCTCTCTCTCTCTACTTTAGTGCTACTGAAAACTGGGAATGTAGTTTTAATCAACGTATCTTCTTTATTGGGTTATAGTAACTGAAGTTTGATGCTTCGTAATAAGAAAATTAGGTAATTACGTCCTTTAGTATTGAAATAAACGTATGCCAGTAAATTTTTAAGAACTGTAGATCATACGCTTCTGTTAAATTGCCAAACAGGAGGAGGCTTTTAGGAGCCTTGGTGACATGTCGGGCTGTTAGACTGTTAAGGTTCTGTAAGGAAGTTGTTTAAGTTTACCAGTGCTTTTGACAGATTTAATTGGTCGGGATCTTAAAATCTGGGGAACAGTAGTTAAGGCTCAGCAATTAAGCTTTCCATGAAGAAAGGAAGAAAAACTTGATTGGTCGCTAACAGTTGAAGATCAGACCAAGGTAATGGACGGCTGTGATTCCAGGCTTATCACCAATACAAAGTTTTTTTTTTCTGGCAGTGCGAAGAATGTGATATTTCCTGAATACCCGAAAATCGTTCATTTAAGAGGGAATATATACGTAGAATGGCTGGCCGTCATTCTTAAACGGATCGTGAGAAAATCAGTGTTATACCGCTTGGTAAAAATCATGACCGAATGCTTCACACAAAGAAGCCTTCATAACTTGATAATTTCAACAGAGAAGAATAAAAGCGTAATCTAATAATCTTTTGTAATTCTGAATAGGAATTACAGCTGTTGATAAGGCCATTCAGCAAAGAGTGATCTTGGAAGCAGTAAAAACGAAACTGTTTCATACCTGTAAAGGAAAGAGAAATAAAACGGATACAGATAAGCAGTTGCTATTGTACCACGAAACACTTGCGTGAATTCCTGATGTAGAAAAGGATCGTGTCATGATTCTAAGATGCTCAGTAATAGTGGGTTTAGTAAAACAGGGAAGGTGGGAGGGGGAAATAAGAGCCATAAACCCTTACATGCAGCCAAAGAAACAACCGCTGACCTGCATCCTTTCTGCTCAAGTTTTGGCTATCACTTGACCCTTTGAGTGAGAGAGAATTGTCAGTTGTCAGGCTGATTCAAAGGAGGACGTCGGTTCCAGAGTAAGGAGGGTAGAGTTTGGTCGAATACTTTCGGAAGTATTTGGTTCAAATACAAATACCTTTAAAAGTATTTGGTCCAAATACAAATACTTGGAAAAGTATTTACGAATTAAACTACTTTACCAACTCAACAATACGTTTGAGGTTAGAAAAAAAGTAAAATATAAAGCATAGTGCTCGTAATGGGGAAGACTTAGCTGATATTGTCCACATGTTTGTTTATTGCAAACTATACCTTTAGTCTGAGAGCTCAGATGTAATAGGATGTCTATAGATTTCTAGATATTTAACTAATGGTAAGTCGGTCACATCTCTCTCTCTCTCTCTCTCTCTCTCTCTCTCTCTCTCTCTCTCTCTCTCTCTCTCTCTCTCTCTCTCTCTCTCTCTCATTCCAAACTGTGAAGATATGGCACTAAATAGTACTGTTTCCAGAGACAGATATGAACAAGAACGTGCTTATATATCCGATACGTACCAAAAGAGCCAAATAAAAAATTAGAACAGGGGAAGAATATTGAATCTAGGTCACACTTTTATGATCAGAATGGCATTTTTGGTTTTTAGAAAATATTCTCCACACAGTTCGTGGAAACGCTGGATTAAATGAAGAGAAGAAAACATCCCGAGTGTGCAAGTTTATTTGACTCTGCTCTTGGTGGAAAGGGACTTGTTGCGAATATTTCGACAGATGGCAGACATTTCTTTCTGGGCGAAGTTTTCACACCAACGCACCGGTGACCATTCCTCTCTCTCTCTCTCTCTCTCTCTCTCTCTCTCTCTCTCTCTCTCTCTCTCTCTCTCTCTCTCTCCCAGATTTAGATCTCTTTAGAGTTTTGTCGTAAAAATAGTTATGTTTTTTATATGTGCTTGTTTGTCATGGCTCTAGTGAAGACTAACGTTTATATAAAAAGAAATCAAGTGGCCACACTTCCTCTGTACAAGAATGCTTTCATCTGTTGAAAAAGTTGTGGAAAAAAGAGTTATGAATCGGGGCTTGAAAGACTGATGCTTGCAGATAACACAGGTTTGGGATAGTGAGTGAGAAACAGGAAAGTTAGTGAAAGAGCCTGAGATTGTTTTCAAAAAGAGAACCAGAGAGTAACTACAGTAACTGTCAGCCAGAGGAAAGGTCGAGGCCAAATGGAGACCTGGAAGCAAGAGCATTGAATGCTGACATTGCTGTGTTTGATGTGACACTGATGATTTGTATTGGTATTTGGGAGAAAATTTATAATGAAGAAAACATGGTTCTGATGAGCAAATATGTTACTTACTTATGTGCATTGTACATTATGGGTAGGTAATCGGTTGCCTTTCCTATAGCGTAAGTTTTATAATAACTCTAAGACCAATGGATTCACGTAAAAGGGTTTTAGCCTTTATTGAAAGGGAATGATTAAGGAATGGAATGAAGGACATTTAGAACGGATTGCCTTATGAAAAAGGTCCAGTGATCGCTCGTTGTGACTGATGCTCACTTTCTGAAGGCGCATTATGTGGCTGAGTGGTGTAGTGTACGGCTTGTGTTTAATAGGTCCATGGATCGCTCCTGGCTCCCACCAGTCCACCTAAATGTAAAAGGGCGCTAACGGGGGTTAGCAACCTCACCTTTGAATACCTCCTGTCAAAACCGAAAGTGTTACCCATCTGGCGCCACCCCATACAAAGAGAAAAGGGCGGATGCTACGAAAGAAGTTACAGGTGGTGATTTTCACTATTTTATTTTTATCTAACAAGTTAACTCATCATTTTGCTCATCCTCCATTATGCCAGCATAAGTTTTTCAGTGCGGCACACTGACAAATTGCAATCTTCTCTTATCGCAAGTTCATGACGATGACTTATGACCTTTGGTGGATGGGGCCTGTCATCCTTGTTTGTGTCTTGTGTTCCCTCAGGTTTAATTACGTTGTACCACGACTCAATTTGAGATCGCCCGCCCGTCCTTTTTTATACTGAAATTGCTTGTCCCGTTCTATGTTGTGCTCGGCTTCAAATTGTGAATGGTTTCTTCGCATTTAAGCCACTTCTTTTATAAGTTCATCTTTTGCCTGTACACTTAGCAGTTATTCACGCCGTTCTGTTACCTTCCAGTCCTTTTTTTTTTTCTGCTGATATTCTCCTGAAGAGGGTGCCATTGACTGTCATCACTTCAGGATGGAAATCAACTGACGCAGTTTTTGGCTTGCTGGATCAACAAGTTTTCTAGTTAGTTTCATTTTACCTTGTCTCTTCGGTTAAAGTAATTGGAAGAAAGAACACTGTTTACTCCTAATAACAGCTAAATATTCCGTTCATTCTTCTTTGGACAAGATACTTATAAAAAATGTTGACTTCCTACATAGGTTTCAATTGAAGTATAATAAATACACACACATATACGTATACGTGTATGTATGTATATATATATATATATATATATATATATATATATATATATATATATATACATACATATATACTATATATACATATATGTGTGTGTATGTTTGTATTTATATATATGGGTGTGCTCGTATGTGTGTTCGTGAATATGAGAGACTGAAAAAAATTAAGCGAGTCATCGCATTCTTTTTACATGACTAGATACCCCCTTTCGTGGCCGAGGGGGAGAGAGGGAGAGATAACAGGATCGGAGTAGAAGAGAGATTAGGGATGCTGATTAAGCTGAGGGGTTTCGATGAGGTCTTTAAAGGAGAGATGTGGAGGAATCCATTTCCCGACGTCGCTAAAGAAGCGGCTTTGAAGACAAACCTCGATAGATGTGCCTTTTTCCGAGGTCCTCTTCGAAGCTAAGACGAAATTTTCTTGTGCAATTGTTCCTCGTCTAAAGGGTGTTTAGATTTCATTTTCTCAGTGTCTTTGTTTTTGCCCGCGATCCCTCTTTCTGAGCTCTGCTCTAGTTTCTCGCCGTTTTTTCTTTCCGGCTTTTTGTCTCGGGTGTCGGCGTTCGTTTTAAGCGTGGTCTCAAAGCAGCGTTGGGTTGAGGTGAGGTTTTATGATTTTACGTGTAAGCTGCTAGCTGTGGTTGGATTATTCATCTATACAGCAAAGTGGAAAGTGCAGTCTTTTGACCAAGATGTTCCGATAATGATTCATATAACACACACACACACACACATATATATATATATATATATATATATATATATATATATATATATATATATATATATATATAATATATGTATAAATATATCTAATTAAGATAAAATGTTAACTGATAATATATATATATATATATATATATATATATATCGGTTAAGATTTAATCTGAAAGCTGTACCCCACCTTTGTCTTACAAGTACTGCTCGTGAAGGTCATCCCAGTATTGACTTGAGAAATATATTTCACCATTCTCATGTGGAAGTTTCCTCTTTAGAAGTGTGGGTGAGCAATGACCTGAGTTGATGTATGCGAGATTACATTAATTAGGAAGGGAAGTGCTTACGTGCTGTTCATTTTGAACTGATGAATTTTTTTTATGCAGGTAGCATAAGCTAAATCTCTCCTTGATGGGAGGATTTGATTGTCTATGATTCGAGTGTTTGCTAGCAGTGCTAAAGACCTAGAGAATTGCAATTGGATGGCCTTCTCATTCTTGGCTTAAATGAACGTGGCATCCTCCGGGTGTTGGCATCAGGGGTCGCCCGAACGATGTTTGTGTGTTACCGAGCCTAAACATGCACCATCCGATCGTTGTAAATTTGAATTGCAAATGAAGTAACAAGAAAAATGTCTGTGTTTATCTTTATTCTGCAGTTCTTCACCCAACCTTTATAGTTATCATTGTTGTTATTAATCCTTGATCGTATTCCACACCATTAATTATTTTTATCAGCGTATTCCACACCATTAATTATTTTTATCAGCCTTTTGTTCATTATTCTTCCCAACCCCTTTTTTGGCTCGGATCTTGACGATATTGTGCACATAGAGACACCTGTCTGAACTAATCGTATCTTGTGAGCCCAGTGATTGACCTTGACCAATTGTCAGGTTCTGAAAGCAGTGCCCACATTTTGACATTAAATTACCCTTTGTTCTCTTATAATTGCTTATGACATCCAGTTACCAGGATTGTAGTTGTTGCTTTTGTTGTCTTATGTCGTTATCATTACCATGGCCCTATTATTATTATTATTATTATTATTATTATTATTATTATTATTATTATTATTGTTTGAAGGGAATATGTCGTTATCATTACCATGGCCCTATTATTATTATTATTATTATTATTATTATTATTATTATTATTATTATTATTATTATTATTATTATTGTTTGAAGGGAATAGACCCTCTTTTAAACAGGTCGTATTAAAAAGGATGGCTGTATTATGCGAATTTATCTTATACAGTATCTTTTTTATTTTCCTTATAATTCGCTTTTCGGGCTCAGCGATGTTGGTCAGCAACTGGCCGATATTCATATTGGAAAAAGGATAGTGCGTGGAATGCGGGAAGTCTTTTATTGAAATATCCAATCAGAAATCCTTGATTCCTTCGTCGTATGGATTCAGCTTCTACTTCTGGTACCGTCGACGTGTTTCGACCATCTCGTTGGTTGTCCTCTGGACGTGGTTGAGAAAGATCTGGAGAAACAAGGCGCTTGGGTCGGTATTTATAGGGGGGCTCTTGATCGGTGCTAAATTATGACTGGCTGCCCGGGGCAGGTCATCTCGGGCGGAGCCTTCTCTCCCATGTTGATGTTCGGGGCTTGTCTTGCATGCGAGCGGCATTGTAGTGCTGGGGATGAATGGAGAATTTCGATCCTCAGATGCCGAATTTTGATTCGCTCGTTCGCTATGGGGGTCGCTCGGTGCAGGTCTCCTGGTGGCCGTGGCGAGGAGAAAGGTTTCCTGCGTAATGCTGAGGGTTGGTTTCTCCTTCCCGGTCAGTTATTTCCATATGCTTGATTCTATCCTTTCTTGCAATTCTCTGGTTATGTGCGGTCCTGGCATGGTTAAAGATGGCTCCCTCTTGGGCGTGGCAGGAAATTCTCTTGGACAAACGCATGGTGGTCATACCGATGTAAGAACCGAGGCATCCTCGGACGGGGCATGAGTATCGGTATGCCACGTTGGTTTTCTTTAAGGGGTCCGGCTGAGGGGGGCCTGGATTGTTACGCATCACCAGGCTGCTCGTCTTTTTGCTCTCGTAATAAATGACCAGATGAATATTCTTATTGGGGCCAACGGGGCTGACATTATTCTCGATGACGTTCTTGAGGGCACGTTCATCTTCTTTATATTTATGATGAAATTTTATCATGAAGAAGATGAACGTGCCCTTTTTCCAATATGAATATCGGGCAGTTGCTGACCAACATCGCTGAGCCCGAAAAGCGAATTATAAGGAAAATAGGAAAGATACGGTATAAGTTAAATTCGCATAATACAGCCATCCTTTTTAATATTATTATTATTATTATTATTATTATTATTATTATTATTATTATTATTATTATTATTTATTTATTCTGGATGTTGATTGTGCATTTTATTAAACGTTATGTGTATTTTTGTGTAATATTCACCAGGCTGAATATCATTGTTAAAAACTCGAGTATCCAAAAATTCGTTGAATGGTTGTTCCAATCTGAAAGGTTTATTAGAAATTGGGACATATATTGACTAAATGTATTTTATTCAAAACGCATTGTATGTCTCTTTATTATGTAGAAACTGCTTTCCAGAGTATTTTTTTGTAAATTGTGCATTTACGTTAGGTCGTTTTAACCTTGTACTAATTCTTTATGAAATCCAAGTATCAGGAATTATGTGTTTTGTTTTCCTTGTCGGAAAATTTCCTTCACGATTTCCCTTCAGTTCCAGTGGAAACAGATGTTGGATAATTTTAACGTATTTTGTCTACTTTGGCCGTATACCCAAGGTGACGGAAAAGACGAATTTTGCGTGTTCATTTTTTGCGCAATCCGTTCACGTACATCTCGTTTCAGTAAAGATTTATAATTATCTTGAGAAACATCCCACGAAATCTGTACCAGGAAACTTCTCAGGACGCTCATAATCTATGTATAATGCACTCGTCAAAGTGATAATAACTTGTGCTGTTTTTGTTTTATATATCTGGAAGTATCAGTTTATCCATGGAAGTTTTCGAACTGCCGAAACTTATGCCTCACTTCAGGTTTGGGCGTAAAATACATTTCCGTCATGCTTGTATTGCACGATGTGTGCGGCTGATTTTTATCCTGGTCTATTTTGGAAACACCCATATCTATCGGGAAAAGGCGTATAAGTGATATATATATATATATATATATATATATATATATATATATATATATATATATATATATATATATATATATATGTATGTATATATATATATATATATATATATATATATATATATATATACATATACATATACATATACATATATTTACACACACACATATATAGATATATATAATTTATATATGTATATATGTTTGTGTACGTGAATGTGTGTATTGGTTTGTTTCTGTTGAAGGTTGTTTGCAAAGGATTTCGACCAATGTATATCCTGAGTTATCTCTATTGCAGACTCATTCCGTGGTTCATTAAATTCCATTCTGTTTCGAATGAACTTGCTTTCCATGTATTGGCAAATACAATACCCAGTAATCTGAGCAGTGCTGACCTGCAATGGGACAAAATGGTATTGGAGAGGTCGGTCGACCCACAGTCCCGTATGGTTCGTGTTTCTGGTCGGATTTATTTTGCGTGGGGCATGCGGCACACAAATTGAGCTCCCGAAGGCCGCACCAAACGCTCATTCTTTTAATTATATTCAGTGTTACTGTCCAGATTCACGGCCTGTGACTCTTAGTGGTGAATATTAGTTTAAATGATTTCTTTATTTCCTTCTGAAATTGAGATGTGAACAACTATTTTTTCAGTATTGAAAAAGATTAGTGTGCTCCTCAGAAGCAAATTCTTGAACGAGCACAGTTTCATATGATACAGGCACAATACTTACCTTCTATGTGTAAACTGTTTTATGGTTTCCGAGTTTTGAGAACGACTTTTAATGTCTTTTTTTCTTTATAAGGAAAATGTTTCCACTGTACGAAAATCTAGGAGTCAGGGCTCTAAAAAGCCGTTGTTTATGATGATCAGTATATCATATTGTGCACAAGAACGTCATGTAAGCGAAATTACCGTAATAGGTAGCGTAAGAAAGTATATAAAAATCTTAAAATTTTATGAATGTTTTCAGGTAAGATTTTAATATATAGAGAATTAGAACACATTTCTGTTTATTTACAGTAATTCGGGAACTTCTCGATTTTCGTTCCGGAAATGAACCCGACTTTCAGGCTTTTGTGTTCATGAAGAATAAAGGGACATAGTGACATGTTTGCTTTCAATTTCCCTATCAAAAAATTGTCGTTTTTGTTGATGAGTGGAATCTTCCGATGAGTTTTCTCTTGTATTTGTCGTTATCTCACGAATAGCACCCTTCAAAGTGACAAGGTTAAAAGGCCTCCTAACAAATTACGTTGTTCAGATTTTGGAACAGTGATTTCCATTTCATTTGTTTCATGACCATGTCCGCTAAAGATGCAGAGTGGACAGTTTATAATTGCTAGCAGCTTTAATCCTTGTGAGAACGGATCGCAGAGATATTTTGTAAATCTTATTGCTAATGGAAAGTAGTCTTTGACACAGCCGACAGTGACTCTCTCTGGGTGACGCTGTTTTGACGCTTAGAACGTGACAGTAAAAAGGTAGTTGATCTCGCATGTTCATTTACTTGGGCTGGAGCTTTGACGTGCCTTATTAGCAGTGGGCAGGCTGTAAACCGGCCTTGCCCCAGGGAGCTACCTCTGAATTCTAATGACGTCAAAAGAGAATAAGCATGAAATACAATAATTTGAAAGTAGTTACTATTGAAATGAATATATAAAATGTAAACGCATGCGTTGGCGCAACCCAGAAGGTTTGTTAACTGTTGAGAAATAGAATAGTCGTATGTGAAGAGGAAAACAATGAGGTAAAAGAAGGCGAGAGTAAAGTACTGATTGAAATAGTAAGTAAATAAAAGTAAACATATCAAAAATTAAATTTGTGCGTTAATACACGAATAGATAAAAAAAAGAAATTATGGCAAAAGAAACACGCGTAGAGTAATATCACAGCCTCTTGAGCTTAGCATCAACATCCGTTACACTGTCAGGGACGCTTAACGCAGGTTTACATTAAAAGGAGTGAAACGAGTAGCATGCACTTATCCACGACCTCCAAAATTGATAGTGGACGCTCAATTTAAAACGCACCACTTAGGAGGTGGCCAGAATCATGGCCAGTGTGGACATGTTTAGCAATAGCCTAATTCTTAATTACCATTTTTAGAATAAACGAAAGCCTGTGCTTCGCAGGCAGAAGAACAGATTTCCGACTGATATTGTTTGTAAAAATATGGGAAGCCTTGTGAACAGTACCAAAACTCTTCTGGTAAGCCATGTCAATGATATTGACCTCCATTGTGGTGTAGAAAAACACGTGGCGGAAAAGCAAAACGCCAGACAGGGTACTCAATTGTTATGGCTGGCTGGCAATGTACAGTAGCATATTCTGCGATGTCAGATTGTTCGATGTCAAATCGTTCTCTATTTTAATACCTAAAATTTCAGACTCTCTCTCTCTCTCTCTCTCTCTCTCTCTCTCTCTCTCTCTCTCTCTCTCTCTCTCTCTCTCTCTCTCTCTCCTTTTGTGAGCCACAAGAGAGAAATTAGACTGAACCTTAGTGAAATAATGTCTTACGTATACATTTACAAAATAGGTAAGAAATCATAATTCACGTAGAGTAAAAGAAATATTAAATGAAGAGGAACGCATTATTAATATAATCCGCTGAGCTTCTTTACAGTAATTAGCGTGGCACACTTTTGCTTAAATCATGAAAATTCCAATATAGATGGTTAGTGTAATTTTACCCTTAAAAGTCGAGATTTCCCTCTAAGGCTGTGGAAGGCCATGGTGTACAATAGAGGTGTCAGTCACACTTAACCTAAGGCAACTTAAGCAGAAGCGCCTTATGCTTTTAGCTGCAGATTCTCCCATCACCTGCGCAAAACCTGACTGAAAGCAAATGATATATCCAGCCTTGGAATAGCATGCTCCAAAACTTGTAGCTCCTATAACCAGGAACAAGTGGTCGCCGAGATACCAGATTGGTATACCTGATGTCCATCCTTGCTGCATGCAAATGGCAAACGCTATATATAGGGCTAAGTTGTGTAGAGTGGTTGATGAACTTGAAGGGACTTTACAACTGACGTAGATTCATCAGCTTAGGATAGTGGCGGCACCAAGTCGATTTCACTCTCGAAATTGCAGCTGTGGAAATTCGTGGGAATTCAATGTGAATAGTGAACATAGTCATTCATCCTAATGTTGAGTCCACGTTAGTTCTGTAAGTTTAAGGGCATATTGATCGGGTGCTTAAAAATCACATTCAGCCAAAAAATAAAGAAAAAAAAGGAAACCTTGAAACACTGGACTGCGTAAGCCAGGGCCTACATAGAATTTTCAAACAAATCACTTTTGGTCCCAGGTTAAACTTACAGTAGTGACGACTTTTTGCCAGCAGCTGAGGCTTATTCATGAATGCTCTATTTTCAGACTTGCCAATTCTAATTCTAATAGGAACTAAAAGACTCGGAGAGGCGCATGGGATACAACAATGGTGACACAGCGTTTCTGGAAAAGGAAATGCTTCAGGGTTATAGACAAGCCTTTCCAAAATAGAAAAAGAATTTACCGTGAAACGTGTACAACGTTGGGACAATAGTGTAATGTTCACAGTAGGGTAACTGAAACGGTAACTGTTTCATGTAGAAATAACAAACATCGCTCTGACGACAAGGATACCTCTAGTAGGAGTTACTTGACGGTGTATTTGTGTCCATCCGTCTCTCTCGGGACGCCAATATGATAGAAAACAAACCAGTAAGGTTCATTTTTCTTTCTCTGCCTCCCTCTCTTTGTTTCACAGCAAAGCCTGTGTTCTTGAGGTAGAGATTTAAACTTTTCCCAGGTAACCCTGTGGAAAGTAGTTATTTATTCGACAAGTCACGACACTTATTCCTCCAGTTTGGCCCAGAAGCGGAATTCGGTCGAATTGTCACTTTTTATGAAACCTTAATTAGCGTTAAAAAATGAAATGCTTTCCCGTAACCTTACTAATTAGCTTACAATTTTACGCAGCCCTTGTAATTAGTATTGAGCTTCGCCTGGCAACCGAACTTTTCTTTGATATTGTTCAAATGGTCTGGAGAATTGTATTCTACGCCTTTTGTGACGGAATTTCCATGAACATAGTATTTTGCTCTCAGAAGTTCACCTGAAATGATGCTGATGGTACGAATCAAACTTTCGTTGAGAAAATGTTAAGATCGTCTTCTTACGCTTGCTCACAGCATTCTTTCCCAAAGGAAATGTTTGAGAATCTAATATAGATCATGTTTCCAAACGGGATTGAAAATTGAGAATATTAACTAAGCTCGAGGAAAACGTTTATTTTTGCCGATAATATGTTTTATGACAAAACAAAAAAACAAAACACAACCTGATAGTGAATGGTATACGGATTCATTTTTGTCAGTGAATAATCTAAAGTCGTTAACTTTTTTTTTTTTTCATTTATTTAGGTAGTGGTGTACAGCTTGCTTCGGATCTCATATTTTGCTTGTTTTTCTGCTGAAGTGAGTGTCCCAGTTTGAAATATCAAGAACCTACAGCTGGTAAAGTTCATAGCTCCTTTTTATATGCAAGGCAAGGCCAACGTCATATTTGCTGGCAGAATAAAGTAATGCACACAAAAATTATTTGCGTGTGTGTGTGTGTTTACACATCTCAAAAGATCCGAAATGTTACAAGTGATTTTAGTATGAGCGAATACCACGGGAAAATAACACAGAAGTTCAGTACCAAGCTCTTTCATGTTTATTCATGCATCTTCGGAGCACGGAATGCGTTATTAAACGTGAAAGCTTTGGTGTTCTTTATTCATGCACAGATTCATACTTATATATATATATATATATATATATATATATATATATATATATATATATATATATATATATATATATATATATATATATATATATATATATATATATATATAGTAGATAGTCAGATGTGTGTGTATACTGCACGTTTTTTTTCTTAATAAGGTTGTTACTTTAAGCTGTTGTTTAACCCTGGTTGCGACTACCGCAGTCAATTAACCACCAGGTAAATAATTTACTGCCTAGGTCAGGAGGAGCTCAGAACGCTTTTAGCGGAGCGTGTCCTTCCGCTTGGAAGAACACCAATGCAACTCGGTTTATAGTGACGGAGAGAAGAATGTGCTTGGTAATATGAGCGGTTTGACGAACAAAGGAAGGTATCATGCAGTCGCGTTACAGTAGTTGTTGCCTTGCCATTGCAGATGACGCAGATTTGCCACTCATGCATTCACCTGATTGAGATTCTAGTTCACGTTCCATACAACGACGACTGAAATTCTAACGGGATTTGAACCTCGGATGTTCGGGCACCAGTTGGGTTCAGTACGATATTTTAGAAATGCTTGTCGCTTAGGGTAAAGTAGTAGCCTTCGGAACTCTTGGTGACTTTTAACATTTTTGTATACATAATGCTTGTAACTGTATTATAATTAACATGCGTAAATAGCTTTGTCTGAAAACCGGATTGAGATCCGAAAGAGGAGTGGCAGGAAGGATTCCACCAACACGCAAGGTACTGGCTGTCTCGCCTCCTTCCCAAGATCTGGCTCCTCCCAATCCAAGGGCGTATGTCGGTCGTGAGTCACCTGAGAAATAGAGGGGCTGGGGCGCTGGGTGTGGGTGGGTCTCAAGGGTGAGGTATCGGGGTGGGCATTCTATTTGGAGGATGGAGGGAAGTGTTGGCTCTTCTGGGGACGAGACTCGGGGGATGTGTAAGGATGAAGTCTTACCGGTAGATTATTGGCAGGCAGATGAGTAGGAACATTCCACTCTCTCTCTCTCTCTCTCTCTCTCTCTCTCTCTCTCTCTCTCTCTCTCTCTCTCTCTCTCAGGAGTAAGGGGACCTGCAAAGCTGGGTGACATTAGGATCCCAGTGCTTGGGCTATGTCCCTAAATTCCATAAATGCATCCATCCACCCGTAAAAAAGTTGGTATATACTCATTTTTTCCAGAACGTCGAGTTAGGGTGGCAGCGGGTTTTTTTTCCATTGTGCTGTTCGCAGACCTCCGTGTACCCATGTATACTGATGCAAGTTGTACGTATAGATGTAACACTTGCAACAGAATGCTTATGATTGATCATCCTAACATGCGATCATTTAATGAATATTGGGTATCTGTCTCTTTTTTTTCTTTCCCTTTAGTCGGCTTTAGTCCCCTCTGATTTTGTCCTGTCCTCTTTAAGTCCTTTATTAGTGTAGCTTGTTAGTAGTCAGACCTACTCGTTTATTATCGCTTGACTAAGTTTCTATTCGTAAGCCGCTTTTACATTCATTCATTCGCCCCCCCCCCCACCCCTTCCCTCATCCTCGTATATAAATATCGCCTTTCTATTTGGTACGCTTGACTCTCGGAATATCTTTTCAGGGCGTGACTTCATGAATAAGAGGAGGAGGAGGTTTCGTTTTGAAGCTCCTCATATTAGCGACATTTCTTTCACTCCTTATTTTTCACATTTCTGTTGCCGTTTGAGAATGTTTTCGGCTTACCTATTTCGTTAATGGTCCGTGCAGGGTCACAAGAGACCGTAAATATGTAAAAATACTTTAGTCTTTCATAAAATAGTGGTTGAAGGTATTACTTAAAAGGCTGTATAATTAATACATTAAATTTATGGATGGTAAGCTTTCATTTTGTAGGAAGGTATAATTCAGGAGTTGTTAGTTATCAGAACGTCTTAATTTTATGAATATGATTAAAAATTTACTTGTCGTAAGTCTTCATAGAGCAAATAGAGTTTGCCTGAAGATTTGTTTTTTTTTTAATTTTAAGGGAAACCTGGAATGCTTGAAAATATGGTAATTATGTTTTTATCATGATTTTTAATAAACTTTATCTGCAAATTGGGATTGTGTTCATTACATTTATGTATCTATTCGTTTGGTCCAGATTCGGGAAGATACTGTGCTCCAAACATGTATGGCTGGATAAAATTCTAGTTTCCGTATTCGGTTGCTGCTTATTACACTAGAAGCCACTGGTCAAGTAATCGGGATTTATAGGTCCCCACATCTTAAGGCAGTGCCACACGAATGAGCGAGCTCGCGCTTATATTATCTCGCCGTCAGGTTTTGGTCCAAGTAGTCAATATTAGAGGAAACACACAAGTCAAGATGAAAATGTCTGATCACTTTCCGCCATAAACGGTCGCAGCACTCACCATAGAGTAGGCTACATTTTGTTGATATGTCGGTGGCGAAACACCACGAGGTACCCGAAAGAACTTTCTCGTGTGTCATTTTAAAGAATTAAGTCTTTCCAAAATAATGGAAAAAGTGTTGTCAGACGAAGGACCTACTTGCAAAATAAATTGACCCCGAGATACCAAGAACCTCCCATAGAGTTGTGGTGCCTGTCAGTGCACCTCACGCGGTGCACTGTCCCTTCAGGGGTTTGCAGCGTCCCTTCGTCCCCTAGCTGCGCCCACTTTTTAGCCTTTTGGTTGATTTCCGTCTCCGCTTTCTTTCCTTCTATCTTGCTGTCCAACCCCTCCAACTCCCTCTTTCTCACTGTCTGAAGCAATAAAATGGCTGAAAGAACCCCAGCCCTGGGCTCTGTAGGCTAAATTTCTTGTTTCATTCCTACCAAGAACCAACTTTTTAACTGCTTCTCTGATGATGAAAGTTGCTCTTTGTGATGATTTTTTTCGTTTTCAGCATTGTACGGATTCCGTCGATTTTAAATGTTGTGTACAATTTGCCTCTGAATGAATCTCTCTCTCAGTTTTTGCGATCTTTGCAGTTTTAGAAAATTATGCAAGTGGAACCCTTTCTGAATAGTGACAGAAAATATCATGGTTCCGTTTGATGTTCATAGATTTGTGAGTACTGTATCTCTAGTGAACAATTAGAAAAACATACGCGATGTATAATTTAAACTGAAGTTTCTACCCCTGTGATGTGATTGGTTTTAGTGTATGTAATATGTAAGTATTTCGTCTGACCAATAGTGTATGTAATGTGTAAGTATTTCGTCTGACCAAGCTTCGTATTTGTGTTCTTTCATACTTACAGAAAGAAAACGCATACTGAATATGAAATAATGAATAGATATTAATAGTATGCATTGTGTTAAAGGTCAAATCAAAGATGCTTTGTGAACAGAGAATATTGTACTTATCAGTCATGGATCCTCATCGGGAAAAAATTGAGAAAGGAATAAGTGCAAAAGAAAATAAATAGTTGCTTAGGCTATTTGAGAGGAACAGAAATGCTGTTTATATCCTTATTGATGTCCGGAAATTAAATTGAATATGTACAGTAGTTTTACCCTAATTAGTTTGTTTGCCTTGCCTCGTTAATTATAATGTTAATTACTTGCATTCATGAAATGTTGGTAAACAGATATCTAATGATTTCAAATGATGTCCCCTATTTATAATAGTCTATCTTGAAGTGGAATAGAGGTGAACAGTGCCAAAATACCCAAAAGAAAATAAAGTCAAAATTATCAGAGGGTGATTAACTCCGTCATAGACGCGAAACATGAGATCAGGCGTATATGGCCGGAGTCACTTGACCTAGGTGAGGTTTATCCTCTAGAGTATGTTCGTTTAAATATCTCTTTTGAAAATAATAATTTCCATCATATATTTTACCTTGATAAGCAGCGTCAGCAGCGTAACGCGTAGCTTTTATGTGCCTTCGATATAAGGGCATCCTGTTTGCCATTTCATGAACCCATATACCATCATGTTATTAAGGATGCAACCCAGAGCCCTCATCTCTCTCTCTCTCTCTCTCTCTCTCTCTCTCTCTCTCTCTCTCTCTCTCTCTCTCCTCCCCCGTCTGTCTATCTCTCGTTTCGCTAGTGATTTCCTCCCGTAGGGTAGTAGTGACATTAGTGCACCTCACGCGGTGCACTGTAGGCATTACTTAAGGTTCTTGGTAGCGTCCCTTCGGCCCCTAGCTGCAACCTCTTTTATGCCTGTTACTGTACATCCGTTCATATTTTTTTTCTTCCATCTTACTTTCCACCCTCCTCTAACAATTGTTTGGTAGTGCAACTGTGAGGTTTTCCTCCTGTTACACCTTTCAGACCTCCTTTACTCTCAATTTTCGTTTAAGCGCTGAATGACCTCATAGGTCCCAGCGCCTGGCCTTTGGCCTAAATCTTATTTTCCTTCCCATCGATTTTTTCCCATTTTCCATAACTGAGTCTTCCGAGAGCCAGTGAGCCTTGTAAAGGCAGCCCCTTCACTTTTGTCGCCTTCAGAATTCTGAAATGGGATCCTTTTTTTGTTTTCGTGTTTTCTTTGTTGCTGCACCAACGGGTTTATTGGTGCCCATCCCTTCTCGAGGTCACACTCCTCAAAAGGGCAAGCATGAATGAGTGTGAGTAACCGCTTTCACTGAGTGGCGACCCAAGTTGCTTACGATTTTGCTAAGTATTGTGCAAGGTTTACTTTTGTTCGGGATGAATTTTTTTCTATATGATTATGCTTCTTGTACTGATGTTAGGATCAACTAATGCGCATATTTTTTCCTCTGAATCATGCTGTAATTTTTTCCCGGTGTTTATAAGCACTTTGAGAAACTCGTTGTGTGGATATATAATTTATCATTTGAACCAGCTGAAGTGGTCGTCTATCATGCTGCCGCATATCCCAAAATCCCATGTAAATCCCGATGAATATGCTAGGTAAGGGTATAAGTGATGGCTGTAGAATAAATTAACTTAATCCCCCGGAGAGAGAGAGAGAGAGAGAGAGAGAGAGAGAGAGAGAGAGAGAGAGAGAGAGAGAGAGAGAGAGAGAATAAGTTAAGACCGAGAAGAGCCTTGGGAAATGTTAGTGATATCGTTAGGCTAAGATACTCTGATTATAATCTAAGGTTTACCATATTTTTCACTTTAATTTTCAAAAGGAACAACTCATATGGAACAAACCTAAACGACCATTAACTTGTTCATAAGTGGAAAATAAAAAGAGAAGAAAGAACTCAGTGTACAGTATTTAAAAAATAAGAAAAATAGATATACTGTAAGATCCATGAGCAGGGGTATATATTAAGTGTTACAACCTCTCTTAAACTTATGAGCAACGGGATCATAAGCAATGCAAGGAAGACTTTTCAGAAGTTAGAGAATGAAAGGTAAGACTTTTGATACTAGTGAGCATGATTTAGTGATAAGGCAGGGTCTGGATGATATCCAAAAAAGTCTTGGTTGTTGTTCATTCAGCGCATTCAGCGGGCTTAATGCCGGTATGGGCTCTTTCTCCTGGAACAGCCTGTAATATAGAAGAGGAAGCATGCACTAATTTTTTGCCTTAGGCCTCAATGAAGTTGCGCGTTGAAAGTCTTATGTTGACATAGCATGTGGAAGACATGCTAAGAGGATATCTTTTAGTTGTAGTCTAAATCACAAGCAACATTATTGAACAGAAGGAAACTGCCTGTTCATGCAATTTGCCCCAAGGGCAAAGATCCCAAAGTATGTTTAAATGTTTAGAACCAGTAATACAGAGTAACCTATGCAAAGTGGATCATAGAGCAGGAGCACAGGACAAGATTGGTTATTAATTAATAGTCTTAGTCTTGCTGTAGTTGAGCCTCACCCCACAGATCATGCAACTCACAGATCCATTCCAGATCTTTGTTATGGTTAGCAGCAACTTCAGTTTGCACTCAGGTGAACATCGTTAAGAGTGGCATCATCAGAATATTTAAAGATTTTATAGAGTAGGACCATCAGATATGGGTGAGTAGACACTAAAAACTACGAATGGCCCAAAGCATTATTCGCTGTTGAACACTAGACGAGATGGTCAGGGCCCACTAAAAAGTCAACAATAACTGTTTCTGGTCTTCTGAAAAAAGTAGATAAGGTTTAGTGCCTAGTTGTGACACAAGTTATGGTTTTTTACACATTAGTACTGTAAAGTTAATCAAATCCTAGGCAATGCTAAGTTGTATTTGGAAATTAAGATCCATCGTAAAGTTTTTTTTTTTTTTTTTTGTGAAACCTAACTGTTTTAGGTAGGCATATATGCTGGTAGGAAACAAGTGTGTAGATTAAACAACGTATATATTGGCTCAAAGTGTAGTGAAAGGATGGAGAAGCTCACATGAGTTTTGTAATTGCACTTTACACTCCTCTGCACAATTTCCAGTTATCAGGTAACAGATATTTAGAAAACGAGTGTTAAATTTCATCGAGTTTGGAAGCAAGTAGCTCAAACCTGTTTTAAAGATTATTGGGAGCACTCGTCTCCTTCGCCTCAACTGTCTAGTTTACTTTGAATCTTTTTAATGTCCCGTGAATGAAAAGGAGGATAGGAAATATAGCTGTATAGGAAAGAGGCGTCAACTGCAAACGATGTAGTATGAAAGAGCCTGTGAAGTTGGTTTGTTCTTATGGCTAGCTAACAGTTTACAGTCATTTTTAAGTGATAAAAGGAATAGTTGATGTATTATAGTTGATGTATTAGATCCCAAAATAGAAAATGTTTGAGTTGTTCCACTAGAATTGAGAAAGAGTATTTCTTACGATTGTTTTCCTGTGAAGTTTTATTGTTATGAGCTCCTTCCTTAGCAAATCTTATCTACATTTGCTTCCTGGGGCCTTCAGGAAAAATCTTGAAGTTCAGGCGTTTCTTATTTTTTTCCAGTGTATAGTTTACCCAGTTTGCGAACCGTGAACCATAAAATCAAGGTTGTTTGTTTGTCTGAAATTTAGTTTTTCATGTGTTGAATGCTCTTAAAACCTCTGGTAGAACTCTACTATGGTATTTGGCCTAACGTTGATTTCTGATTAAAACTAAGATGTCACATATGATGACACAGTGGTCAAAGGTGACAGCGGACTCGCAAACATTGCTGCAACATTAGATTTTATACGCCAACAGAAATATGAATGGCTTCCTTCAAGAGAACACCATCAGGTTGACAGAATTCCAGTTGACAATCCATGCTATTCTGCGCGCGGAGTTGAAGTCTAGAAATCAAAGATTATTTGGATCGAGGAACTGTACCAAGTTCACCTTTCTATGGGACTATCAAATTAGTGACTAACAAGGAATTCCTGCTATTTAAGGTGGCCAGTTTATAAACTTCTGTTTTTGTTCCGGATTACAAAAGGGTTACTGTGCATTTCATATTTTTTTGGATACTGCAAAAATGACCATTATCAGTGAATGACACCTCACACTCTGTAATTATTTTTATGCATGTACGGTGTTAATTACAGGTCTTTGTAGCATCAAAGATGGCTTACTTAGGTCATCATGCACAATAGTTTTAATAATGAATGAACATAGTAGAAAATATCCTTAAGTATTTGTGAATGATCTTAGAATAACCCGGTGCGTATCTTATGCTTCCCCAAGGAAGTTTTAGCTTCCCTGAATAAAATTGCGCAAGTCATTGGGAAGAGAAAGAAAAACGTCACTATAAAAGTCGAAGAGTGTAGACTTGATTCTGTCTGCCAAGAAACCAGTCCTTAGAGACGGCCGGGGCCAAAGACCTGTTTCCTCCTCCCCGTCTCTCTCTCTCTCTCTCTCTCTCTCTCTCTCTCTCTCTCTCTCTCTCTCTCTATCTCGGAGGCGTCTGGTCTGTCGCTTTTACTGTGATGATTGATTGTCTAATTTCATGTCCCTTTTTATTTGATCATTTAATATTCATATAAGGCTTTTCCCATGTATATACACGCATATATATATATATATATATATATATATATATACACAAATGTATGTATATACATATATATATCTACACACACACACACAATATATATATATATATATATATATATATATATATATATATATATATATATATATATATCTACACACACACACAACATATATATATATATATATATATATATGTATATATATATATATATATATATATATATATGTATATATATATATATTACAGTCAACATGCGTAATCAGTCATTACGCGTAATAACTGAAATTTCAGTCATCACGCGTAATGCACTTAGGGACATTTGATCCCCAGGAGCTAGTACTAAACACGGCGAAACAGTGAGTCACCTACAGTTTCGCCGGGTTTAGTACTAGTCCCTGGGGGTCAAATGTATTTCGCCGTGTTAAGTACTAGCTCCTGGGAGATCAAATGTCCCTAAGTGCATTACGCGTGATGACTGAAATTTCAGTCATTACGCGTAATGACTGATTACGCGTGTTGACTGTAACATATATATATATATATATATATATATATATATATATATATATATATATATATATATATATATATATATATATATATATGCACACACACGCACACGTATAGTCACATACACGGGGACATTTTGTATATTTACAAATATTAAACCACAAATATCATTTAATGTCAAGTTCACTTTACTACGGGAATAACGTATACCGAAGGGGAATTATAAGCGATAAGTGCTCGGCCACCAGTGAGATTCGAACTGCCGCCTGGTTGGGAAACAACGAAAATGCAGACTATGACCGCTTAGCTCTCCTCGTGGTCATTTATATTTTTATTTTACATATCTTTAAATTCCCGTGCTGTAAATTACACACACACACACACACACACACACACACACACACACACACACACACACACACACACACACACATATCTATATGTGGTGTGTTTGAGTGTAATTTATATATATATATATATATATATATATATATATATATATATATATATATATATATATATATATATATATATATGTATGTATGTATATATATAATATATCGTCGCACGGTGTCATGCCATCCATTCTTTACATCTACAATTATATTGCTGTCACGTAGGGAGCCTGGAATAAAAAGGGAGCTTTTGGAAATGTGTATATTTTTGTTCTCGTGTGATGTTTCGGTACATGGGTTGTGAATTTTCCTGTTGGGCAACAGCATCGTGCGTCAGGTTGGCGACACGTACTGTACATTGTGTCTCGTCGGGTCGGTGTTCGGTAGAGCATGATGCTTGTCCTGTCCACAGCCAGTGTTGGACAGGCTTGCATTAATTTGGTTTTTTAGGCTGTTCTCTTTCAGTCTATTAAAAGTATTAACTGATTCTTGTACGAATGACTGGTGGCTAAAATATGGATTTATTAATTTAAATACATACAAATAATATTTTGAGTCTAAAGTTGTATGAAATTACGTGGACCAAATACTGTCGTTTCGTTGGCCAAGACTACTGATGAAAGCTTCAAGCTTTCATTACAGGTATTTAGGATAGAACAGAGCCTAGAGAGATACAGTAGGCGCTTTTGTAAAAAAGGGATGGGAAAAAGACACACGATAAAGAGCGGGCAAGACCCACCTGCTGGTTGACGTAGGTTAACGATCGTCCTCGTTGTTGCACTCATACGTAGGCGTTGGCAAGGCTTCGTCAGTTATTCAGTCAGTATTGTCAAACAGTGCCCTGGCATTTTGACTGGCACTTTGGCCACTGAAATAGAATGGATTTGAAAGGCAAGTTGAACAGAGTTACCTTAAGAGGGATTGGAATATGTCAAAGCAACTTTCTTCGTTCTGTGTGAACAAGCAATTAACTTGATTACAGTGAAAGAAAATTAGCCTTCTCAATATTCTGAAAGGCGTCTACTGACTCGAGCTTTCAGTGTTCTTTCTTCTCTAGAGGATGTTGTCCTTTTGTTTCCCTGTGGAATTTTCTCTCTCTCTCTCTCTCTCTCTCTCTCTCTCTCTCTCTCTCTCTCTCTCTCTTCTCTCTCTCTCGGGATTTGTATTACTGCTAATTAGTTCATTCATTTTCAAGTGAAGAAAACCTTGTGTTTGAAGAGAAATTCTCTGTATAAATTATGAAAGTCGAGGTTTCCAGTCGATGAAAAATACATTAGGGAGGAAGATGAGATTAATTTTCTCACCCTGTCGGTCTTGCTTTGTGTAGAGTTTTAAGAAGGCAATGCTTAATTAAAGGACGCCAAAGAAGGGTAGCCAATGATCGTGTAGCAGTTGTACATAGAGGTGAGCAGTCTGATTTTGATGAAATAAAAAAGTGGCGCTAAAGCTGTGGTTGTAAAGGGTTAGGAAAAGGAAGTTGGCATGATTTTCATATAAATGAAATATGTAACACTAGTGCCGATGATGTTATGTTGATAAATAAATTTAAGACAGGGTTTTCATACAATAATGTATATTTTATTTTAGACAAAGTTTCTTTTTGTAGGTTGATTGTTATTTAATTTTTTTATTTACTGTTTTTGCATGTTTTCATGTCTTAATCATTGTAGCATATTTAGCCAATTTCTTTTTAAAAGTGTTGCGATTTATACATTCACCAAGGAAGAAAATTACTTATGAGAAGTTTCTAGACACTGAAACAATCATGGCGCTTTCCTTCATGCAGTAACTCTGATATATAAGTTTGTCTTTTTTAGCGTCAGAAACAGTTAAGGAGGGGCTTGCATTAATTGAGAGAAGGGGTATTTGTGATGATTTCATAAACGGTATAATTAAGGTTTGAAGCCAAGAGTTAGAACAATTAAATAGAGCAGTTGTTGTAATGGTAGATAAGTATTATCCAGATGCAGGTTCGAGACAGACATAATTTATGGTAACAAATCTCGTCGTAGGAGAGATGGCAGGGTGGCTGAAGTGATTTTTGGGATGCATGGCCATTGTTAGTGACGCCTGAGATAATGGGGATTCTCGAAAGCGGATCTAGGTTAAAGAAGGAGATAGTTTTCGAAAAATGTTTTCGGAAAACCAGATGGATGGCTTTTGCATGAGGAAATCCTGGAGAAGAAAATGCATCAGATATATAGTGAAGGACTTTTGCAGAAGTGTTGTTATAAGCGAGCAGATGAATCGTATGATCTCAGTGTCGTAAAAATTGGACAAAAATAGGATGAAAATGGGGAGGATTGGAGACGTGATCCTAAACGTCTTCATGAATATGCCAGATCGAAGAAGGAATGTAAGGTCAGATTAGCAGTGGTCAAATAAACTAAGACAAGATGATTTCAAAGTAAACGTTTGCCCCGGCATTGGAATTGGAAATTTTTGACAGGTAACTGAGTGCAAAAGCCTTTCTCTGAAGCTCATGCCATTTCTCAGTCAGTGGGTAACATTTTATAAGCTCGTTAAACTTCCAGGCAACACATTCTCCATTTCACCCTTACATTTGATAAAGAAATGAACTTCATCGGAAGCGTTCTTTCCAAAATTCTTTGGAAGAACATGTGTAGGTAGTGTACACGAGAATTGCAGACAGAAAGTCCTTAGCGTACATTGTTTGAGATAATCGGTTAATTTTCTGTAATTAATGAAAAGTAAACACATGACCTATAATGAATTTATTTCTGTTTAATCATTCTCATTCTGACTATCGCTTTGCCAAGGTTTGCGTTTAAAATCTCGTTGTAAAGAGTTAAAACACGCTTGGTATAAAGAACTAATTGCTGTGGCTGTCAGTGCAACTGTAATATTCGTAAATTAAGTGTGCAATAATAGTAACATTGAATGCCCATGAATATTCCAAGTCATACAAACACCACTTGAGCCCCCCCTCTCTCTCTCTCTCTCTCTCTCTCTCTCTCTCTCTCTCTCTCTCTCTCTCTCTCTCTCTCTCTCTCTCCATGACAAATGACTTCGACGGCTCTTGAGTACCCAAAACATTCTGCTTATGTGAACTCATGATTTTTTGTTATCACAGTGTTATGTCAGTTTTCAATTGAAACTAAGTGCAAACACAAGTACATCACCACTCATTAGTCTGCCGATTCTTGTGTACTCTATGGCTTGTCTGATTTTTAAGTGGAGTTTAGAATTAGTACCTTTGATAGAGAAAGAAAACGGGGATATTCAGTTTTGAAAGGGAACTTGTCCTCCCGTTTCCCCGTCTTTGGAAGTCTGGCAGACAGGTATTTCAGTGTGAAATACTGGGCGGAAAAGTCCTCATACACCTTGGGATACCCTTTGTCCTAAAGCTTCGAGGATCATAACGGCCTATGTTATCAACAGGTAAAGAGAGGACGAATCATTCTGGAAAAAGAATCATCAGCGTAGTTAATACTTCTTTGAAAAAGAAACATATTTCGTCTTTACTTAGCAAATTCACTGCTTCTTTGAAAGTCCCTTCGATTTTCTTAATAGTTATATTTATCTTAAAGTAGAAGATGCCTAATTGGCTCGAGTGTCTGTTGTCTTGAATTGTGAAGAGATTTTTATTTACTTGCTTATAATTGTAAGCTTTAAAACTAAGTTCATTTTTGTTGTTTGTCGTGAATTCGAGGTAAATGTTTTATCGGAAATTGAATTTACTTTTATTTGAATAAAATGGCCAAATTGACAGGCAGCCATGCGCCCTTATCTAATCCATGCCAGAGGAAAACCAAAATAGACTCAGGCAAGAAGATGAATAAGTTTAACCCCTTGAGATGTAATTATTTGAAGATAAAATAATTAACATTTCTAAATGCATCTGAGAATTTTTTTTTTTTTATATTTCAGGTGAGGGCGAATAGACGTTTGGAGAGGAATAGGAATGTATGGTAAGGACCAAAAATTATACTTTAATTGTTTCTTTGCTCGTGTGAAGCGTGGATGCACACATACATACTTGTATATATATATATATATATATATATATATATATATATATATATATATATATATATATATATATATATATATACTGTATATATATTTTATATATATATATATATATATATATATATATATACTGTATATATATATATATATATATATATATATATATATATATATATATATATATATATATATATGTAGAATCTACTGGTCACTTTTACCAGACACATATGTAATTCTAATAGCCACAATGCCCTCTTAACTTCTCGAATTCTTCGCGTTTTTTTGGATATGCATGTAACTACGAAGCTGTGACATCCAAACACAAGAAATTGAAGAGACCAGGTCGGCAACGTGACCTCCTTGTGGTTAAGGTGACCCGGGTTCGTCTCCCGCGACTGGCAAATCACAAGTCTCTTCAATTTCTTGTGTTTGGATGTCACGGCTTCGTAGTTACAAGCATATCCAAAAAGCGCGAAGAATTCGAGAAGTTAAGAGGGCATTGTGGTTATTAGAATTACATATATATATATATATATATATATATATATATATATATATATATATATATATATATATATATATATATATATATATATATATATATATCATCATCATCCAGGTGCCATATCCCCAAGGACGTCGGCAATCATGGCTCGCCACTCTTCTCTATTTCCGGCTCTCTGCAGCAACTGAGCTGCAGCCATTCTTCCTCCAGTCATTCTCACCAATCCATCCATATATTTTTGTCTAGGTCTTCCTCTTGGCCGACTTCCATTGATTTTACCAGTGAGAGAGAGATGTTCTAGTTCTTGTCTTCTCACTATGTGACCCACAAACCGCATTTGTCTACTTTCACTGAAGCCAAAAGTTCTCTCTCAATGCCTACTCTCTCTAATACCTGCTCATTAGTTTTCCTTTCTGTCCATGATATTTTCAGCATCCTTCTCCAAAACCACATTTCTGCAGCCTGTAACCTCTCCTCATCTGCCTTCCTCAAGGTCCAAGTTTCACAGCCATACAACAATACAGACCAAACAAAACATTTCACAAATCTTCTCCTAAGATTCATCGATATTTTTGAGTTGGTGACTAATCTCTTTATCTTACCAAATGCATCTTTTGCCATGGATATTCTCTTCCTGATATCTTTTCGCATTTTCCATCACTTGTGACAGTGCATCCTAAATAATTAAAACTATCGGTTTGTTTAACTGTTTCAGCATTAATTTTATATCTGTTCTTGGGGATTTCATTTTGGAGATAACCATAACTTCTGTTTTCTTAATATTTATTGACAGACCTCTTTCTCTGCTTGACTCGTGTAAAGTACTGACTAAAGCTTGAAGTTTATCATGAGAGTCTGCAACAAGTGCTGTATCATCAGCATATCTGATATTATTAATATTGACTCCTCCAACCTTAATTCCTTCCATATCTCTGAGATCTCTCATTATCATTTCACTATATAAATTGAAGAGATCAGGTGATAACACACAACCCTGTCTTACACTCTCTTGATGTGCCGAGTCTCTGATTCGTCATTTTCTACTTTCACTGATGCCTCTTGATTCCAATATAAATTCTTTATCAATCTTAGATCTTTCCCATCGATATTTATCTGTTCCAATATCCTTATAAGGTCTACATGTCTAACCTGATCAAAAGCCTTTTCATAGTCAACAAAACAAATATATAGATCTTTTTCACTTCTATTGCTCTCTCCATCAACATTCTCAAAATAAAAATTGCATTTCTTGTCCCTTTATCTCTCATAAAACCACACTGTTCATTGCCAATCTCTGGGAGTATCTTATTTCTTATTCTATTAAAAACAATCCTTAATATTATTTTTGTGATCTGACTCATGATACTGATAGTCCGGTGTTTATTGCACTCAAGTGTTCCTGGTATTTTTGGCATTGTGATAAATGTTGATTTGTACATCTGTGTTGCAGGCTCTCCATCTTCATATATTCCTTCCACTATTTCCATTAATATATCAATGATGTATTCTCCCAGAGCTACCAACATCTCTGCTGCTATTCCATCATCACCTGTTGCTTTATCGCTTTTCATTTGTTTTAAAGATGCCTCTATCTCTGATCTGATTATACTTGGTCCTTCTCCGTTGTCATTGAAGTCTAGATGTTCTATTCTATCATCATCAAACAATTCTCCAATATATTCCGTCCATCTTTCCAATATTTCTTTTGACTCCATTACTATGGTTCCATCCGCTTTTTGATACCAGTGCTGATACTTTCTTCTTTTTAAAAGTAATTTCTTTCACCTTATCATACTTTCTCCGTTCATCCCTTTATCCAAATCTTCTACCTCCTCACAAATCTCATCCATCCATTTCTCCTTTGCCCTTGTGCATTCCCTCTTAATAGTTCTATCCAGAGCTCTATATCTATCTTCATTTTTACCCTTCTGTAGCCTTCTTTCATCCATCATTATCAAGATATCTTCTGTCATCCATTCTCTCCGAGCTCTCCTTTCTGTTGATGGTATTATTTCATTACCTTCTCTTATTGCATTTTCCATATTTTGCCACTTTTGCTGAGGATGTTGAGCACTGGGCCTTCCTCCTTAAGCTGGTCATATCTATTTCTTACAATTATATTATATTGGTTCTTCATTTCCTCTGTTTTCAATAATTTCAGTTGCCTCTTTGATTTAGGTGTACTCTTCCTCTGATTTTTCAACTTCACCATCACTATTACAATCGGCTCCTGGGTAGGTTTTCACTTGCTTAACAGAGTTCCTAAATCTTTTATTGATGGTTAGAAAGTCTATCTGGTTTCTAACTCTGTCACCAGGGGTTTTCCATGTCCAGAGATGTCTTGGGTGGTGCTTAAACCAGGTGTTTGATATAATCTGTTCTCTCTCTAAGCACCAGTCTACAAATCTGTTTTCTCTCTCATTTCTTCTACCTAATCCAAAAGGCCCAACAATATCCGCTGTTCTTCCTTGTCCCACCTTCGCATTGAGGTCACCAATAACCATAATTACTTCATGCTCTTTGCACTGCTCTCTTGCCTGATTTAACTCTAGATAAAATTGATCAACATCCTCTTCATCATGTTCAGATGTAGGTGCATATACTTGTATTATGCATATATTGAATGGTGTGGCTTTTATACGCACCAACAAAATCCTGTCAGATACAGCCCAATAGCCTATCAAACATGGTTACACAGATTTGTCTAGAATCACACCAACACCTCTCTCAGCACTCTGGCCTCCCGAGTATATGAAGGTTCCTTCCGTTGAAGTTGGAGAACATCCCACTCCTGGCCATCAAACCTCACTAAGCCCTAATACTTGTAGCTTCATTCTTTCCATTTCTCTCTCTACATTCATTTTCTTTCCAGCCTGATATAATGTTCTAACATTCCAAGTAGCTATCCTTATTTTCCTTGTTTTCTGTTGTCTTTGGGTTGTTATTACATTTCTTTCTTTTCTTTTTGTGGCAGTAGCTTGATGACGGTCAAATGCCACCTGCACCACATGACTAGTTTGACCGGGCGAGACAACCACATCATCCATTCTGACATAGTTCCCACTAACGCCGTTCATCTGTAATCTTCTTTGTGACGAGCCATGATTATATATATATATATATATATATATATATATATATATATATATATATATATATATATATATATATATATTACAAACACGCACACACACACACACACACACACACATATATATATATATATATATATATATATATGTATATATATATATATATATATATATATATATATATATATATATATATATATATATATATATATATATATGATAATGATATCTCTTATGATATATATGTTTTTCTGTACTGTTTATATATTTTCTCTTGTGTTTGTCATGAGTGGACTGTGATAACTTTGAAAATAGTGTTTATGGGAGATGCTAAGTGTCAGATCGTACAAGGGTTGGTTGGAGTTAATCAGAGCTCGATCTACATTACCTGTAACCCCATATAACTATATCCAAGGTAATGCAGACCTTGTGTTTGACGTAGTAATAGTGCATAAGTTAATTCCAAAGTTTACAGAAGAAGCTCAAGATGAATTTTTTGAGCACTTTGAAAAACTAGCTACAGGTATGGGATAGCCAGAGGATAAATGGTCAGTCTTGTTACTGAGTGTTCTCATTGGTAAAGGAAGAAGTGCCTATTTTGCCTTATCAGTTGATCAGTGTAAAGAGTACAGAGTATTGAAACAGTGTGTTTCAAGTTTACCAGATGAACCCTGAATATTACAATGAAAGATTCAGATCTTTGAGAAAGGATGACAAGATGACTTTCTTGGATTATGCCTATAAAGTAAGAAGGTGTTTCAGACTATGGTTGGAGGCCGCTAAAGTTAAGTCTATGGACGAACTTGAGGAGTTAGTAGTCTTAGAGCAATATCTGAGAGGGATTCCTGAACACATAAGAGCTTATTTAAGAGAGAGAGAGAGAGAGAGAGAGAGAGGTTAAGAAACCTGACAAAGCTGCTACACTGAGTGAGGATTATAATGTTATAACTAGCAGAAGGAATTATAATGTCAAGTACCAGAACCAACAACTCACAGGTCATAGGTCTCAGTCAAATTTTAAGAACATTGATGTGAGAAACCCTTCTAGTAGCTATGCCAGTACAAAGCCGGGATATACCCCTCAGCAGTCGAATGGTAAAACCTCACCCAGTTTCTCATGACAGATGCAGAAGACTAATGTTGTTTGCTACAAGTGTGGAAGAGTAGGACACTATAGTTGAGATTGATATAAGACACAACAGCCGACCAGGCCAGTTGGACAAGTGGTTAAAGGTAAGCAGGTGAAGCCAACTACGAGGAATAGTGTGGGGAACAATGAGACTAGACAAGCAGAGTGTTTAGCAACCAGTGGAAATGTAACTTCAAGCAGTGAGTGGCTGAACAGTGTGGAGGCTTTTAAGCCATATATCTATGAAGGTATGCTGACAACTCCCTCCTTGAGTGTGCAGGTACCATTCAAGATATTACATGATACAGGAAGTAACCATAGTGTGGTAGTTCGTGGTGCTCACCCACAGTTGGAGAAGAATCTCACTGGAGATTCAGTTATCTGGAAGGGTATAGGAGGAGAGGAAGTAACTCCTATACGGTGCTTGCATCTGTCCTGTGAATTGGTAACAGGAAGTATTGATTTTGCTGTAAAGGACTCACTAGCTGTTGAAGGTGTGCATGTTTTACTGGGTAATGAAGTTGTTGGTATACCCTTCGTTCCTTGTCCTACAGTGACAGACAAACTGTTGAGGAATGGTCCTGCGGTAGAGATAGAGAAGGAAAATCCCCACCTTTTTCCAAGTTGTGTAACTACCTCGAATATGAAGAGAACTACGTATGGAAGTGAAGAAACTGAGGATTTACTTGTACCAGAAGTATCAAGTGAAGGATCTTTGAGCTTAGAAGAGTTGTGGCAGGAAAGTGAAGATTTCCTTAGTGTTAGTAATTAAGAAAGTATCCAAGAAGAAGAGGATCTTGTTGTTATTGAAGAGACTCATTGTAGTCAAAGTGTTCCTGAAGATAGTAGTGAAACTACAGTAGCTGAGTTGGCAGATATTGAGAGTTCAACCCTTGAAGTTGGTCAAGTGACTAGAGAGAAGCTAGTAGAACTGCAGAAGAAGGATACAATGTAGGCAGATTTGTTCTTCAGAGTTGTTGATCAAGAAGAGATGCAACAAACTCCTGCCTGTTATTACCTAAAGGAAGGATTGCTAATGAGGAAGCATCGACCTGCAGATATTCCAGGAAATGCTGAATGGGGGGAATATCATCAAATTTTAATTCCATATCCATTGAGAAAACAAGTAGTAGCAGTAGCACACGAGTCTGGACATATGGGAATCAGGAAGACTGTTGAGAAGATTATGAAATATTTTTTCTGGCTTGGACTTCACAAGAATGTTAGCAGAATTTGTAGAGAGTGTCATACATGCCAGATAGCTGGAAAACCGAATGAAGCTATTCAGAAAGCCCCCCTACAACCGATAGAAGTTAGAGGAGAACCCTTTAGCCAGGTGGTAGTAGATGTGGTTGGACTGCTTCCAAAAATGAAGAAAGGACATGAATATCTGTTGACATTAATGTGTCCAGTAACAAGGTACCCGAGGCGATTCCTGTAAGAAGTATAAGTGCAAAGGTAATTGCTGAGAAGTTGGTGGAGTTTTTCTCCAAGTTTGGAATACCAGAAATTGTGCAAAGCGATAGAGGAATGAACTTTACTTCAAAATTATTCCAGGATGTGATGAACTTGTTAGGAGTGAAACAACATTTATCAACAGTTTACCATCCAGAGACTCAAGGAGCCTTGGAAAGGTTCCACCAGACTTTGAAAAGTATGTTAACAAAGTACTGTAATGAATCAGGAAGAGAATGGGATGCTGGTTTACCTTTGATGTTATTTGGAGTTAGGAATGCCTACCAAGAAAGTATTGGATGTTCACCAAATGAAATGATTTTTGGTTGAGACGTGAGGGGTCTGTTGAAGATTCTTGCAGAGAATTGGGAAGAAAATCAAGAGGAAGTCCAAGAAGAATATGTGAAGAACTTGAGGAAAAGGTTAAGAGTAATTAGAAAATTCTCTTTAGAAAATTTGAAAATAAGTCAAGAAAAAATGAGAAGGAAACATGATGCTAAGACTAAGCTAAGAAATTTTAGTGTTGGGCAGCAAGTTCTAGTGTTCTTACCAGTGAAAAGATTTCCCCTTACTAATAAGTTTCAAGGTCCTTATAGGATAATAGAGAAGTTAAGTGATCGAACTTTGTGACTGAAACACCAGGGAGAAGGAAACAACAGAGGAAGATACATGTGAACCTTTTGAAACCTTACTTCTCAGAGACTAGAACTGAAACAGTGTCTATAACCCAAACAACTTCACCTACAGAGGATGATGATGGCTACGAATTGGGAGCTGAAACCAAGATGAACAATTCTTCAATATTGGAAAATTTGGAGAACAAACGAAAACATCTGATTGTTGAACAAAGCAAGGAATAAAGTGAAATGATTCTAAGTTTTCCTGAAATTTTTGCTGATGTACGTAGGTGTACCATCTTGAGAAAGCATGAGATAAAGATCAGAGAAGATGGCAAGCCATTTAAACAGAGAGCTTACTGTGCATCACCTTTTCATCGAGACGTTTTGAAAAAAGAAGTTGAAAATTTATTGCAGCATGGATTAGCAGAACCCAGTTCAAGTCATTACAGTTCTCCGTGTGTGTTAATGAAGAAACCAGATGGCTCATTTAGGATGTGTACTAATTATAGGAAACTGAATTCCGTCAGTGTGGCTGACAATTATCCCTTACCTCTTATTGATCAATTACTTGATAATATTGGGCAAGCTAAATATGTTTCCAAAACAGACTTGTTGAAAGGATATTATTAAATTCCCTTAGATGAGGATGCCAAATTGGTGTCAGCTTTCATTACTCCTTTGGACTGTACCAATACACTGTCTTGCCATTTGGTCTGATGAATGCACCTGCAACTTTCAACAAGTGATGGATCAACTGTTCGGATCCATAGACATTATGATTTATTCTAACACCTGGGAAGAACATCTGAAGATTTTAAGGAAAGTGCTCAAGAAACTACGGGAAGCAGGACTAACAGTCAACTTTACAGAAAAGTGAATTTGGAAAGACAACTGTTCAATATTTAGGATTTG
Organism: Macrobrachium rosenbergii; assembly: GCF_040412425.1. NCBI lineage: Eukaryota > Metazoa > Arthropoda > Malacostraca > Decapoda > Palaemonidae > Macrobrachium > Macrobrachium rosenbergii. Next base: position 1,496,911 of record NC_089741.1, on the reverse strand, counting down.
AAGTTGGAAAGGGCCTGCTCGCTCCTCTTGACGCTAACGTAGAAGGTATTCATAAGGCTACCCTTCCTACTACTAGAAAACAACTACAAAGATTTTTGGGCATGGCTGGAATTTATCGCCGGTCTTGTCCAAATTTCTCAGCCATGTTAGCTCCTTTAACTGACTTAACCAGTTCGAAAACCAAGTTTGTTTGGACTCCAGAATGTCAAGAATCCTCTGAGAAGGTTAAAGCTATTTTAACTTCAAAACCGGTGCTTCAGGATCCAGACTTCAACAAAAAGTTTGTGTTACAATTGATGCATATGACTATGGAATTGGAGCTGTTCTACTTCAAGAAGGTGACTGCCATATTATGCATCCTGAAAGAAATTTTAGTGTTGTCTGACCACAACCAAATTTCATTCATCAATAAGATGAATAACAATCAACGATTAACCAGGTGGTCTTTGTGTTTACAACCACATAATGTAAAGTGAAACATATAACTGGTAAAAATAATGTCATAGCAGATTATTTATCCCATTCTGAATCGTGGGATTCAAACCCAGGATAATTAATCTTCTGGGAGAGAAATATAATGATATGTCTTATGATATATGTTTTCTGTACTGTTTATATATTTTCTCTTGTGTTTGTTATGTATGGACTGGGATAATTTTGAAAATAGTGTTTATGGGAGATGCTAAGTGCCAGATTTTACAAGTGTTGGTTGGTTGTGTGGTAAGCTAAGATACGTCTTCCTGTTAGGCTTTTGTGTACCATAAAACCACTTAAGTTATCAGTTAAAGGGAGAAGAGATGAAAAGCCTGATAATATTTGTTGACCAGGGAGAGGATGTCGCTAGAGCCTCTGTGTTTATACAAGTGTTCAAACAAGAACCCTTGTCAGTCATACAGATAAGAGGCAGGCCTATGTAGCTCTCTGAGCCAGAGAATAAATTATCTATTTATTCCTGTTGGACAGGAAAAATTCTGTTTATTCCTATTGGAGAAGAAGAAACGTTGTTTATCCCTGTTTCTGTAGGGTGACCACTTTCTAAAAATGCCTAACTGGCAACCAGGTTTAACCTCATATAAGAATTTTGGTAATACTAGTTAGTTCAGACAGAGACCTGGTAAAGATAGGTTGGTCTCTCTCTCTCTCTCTCTCTCTCTCTCTCTCTCTCTCTCTCTCTCTCTCTCTCTCTCTCTCTCTCTCCATGTAGAAGAGTGTAAGATTGTGGTCATTCTCCCAAACATGTAAGTTTTTGGAAACTGTTAATAATATTTAATGCTCCCTTAGTAGAATCTGATATAAGAGAGAGTACAGTGTAACAGGCCTTAGGTAAAAGTGTATACTACTGCAGTAAAGGAAAAAGGAGTTGTGTAAAAGTGTTCAGAAACTTGTACAAAGTAAAGTGGTTTTTATGTAATTTTTACCATGGTAAAAAGGTAGATATAATCTTTAAAGAAATTTTGCCTTAGTGAAATTATTGCTGATAAACTTTTTGTGCATTTTTATATGTTCTTGTTTTTACATTTCTTTTGTGTGTTCTTGTGTTTACAATTTCAAAGTGTTACCCAAATTTTGTGTTGGTGATTTAACATTTATTTAGTTAGCACTTTATATGTGTTGATACCTTAACATTGCATACTTGTTTTGATTTTCATTCGTTAAGATTTCTTTTTCAAATTTGGAATAAATCTTAATAGTTTGAATTTTGCTTAGTTAACATAACTTCTTGATAGATTAAAGTTTTGTGAATTAATTTTGTATAAGAATTAATTAAACCTTATGTTGTTTTCAAGTAATAGTAAATTTTTTCAGACTGTGAATTCTAATTATAACTTTTGAAGTTAGAAATAAATTTTTGTATTTAAAGTTTTAAAAGCACAGTGTTTCATTTTTGACCACCAGTGAATAGGGTTATTTGTGTATCCACAAGGTAAGTGATAAACATGTTATGTTCTTCTTTAGAATTTTTCTGAAGTGAACTATGACCAGGGAAAAATTATAGTTGTTTGATGGAGTGATGCCCTTTCCTTCTAGTATATATATTTTAAAGGTGCATACACACTGCGCTGATGTTTCGTGTTAACACGCCATATGTCGTGCTAACACGTGTTAGCAAAAAATCTGGATATGGCGTGGTAACACGAAACATCAGCACAGTGTGCATGCACCTTTACAGTTAGTACCTTACTCATAACTTGATAAACTGAGATTGATTTTTTCAAGTGATAAGCAAGTTTTAAGGGATCACTGTTACCTTCAGAGTGTTCAGTTGTAATATTATTGTTATGAGGGTTCAGGTATCTGGCTGAAGTGAGGTAAATTTTTGGATTTAATAGTTGTGTAATAACCCGGTACTTGATCACTTTGTGACAATATATTACAACAAATGAATTTGATGTGGAGATAGTATAAGTGGAGAGAATAATAAATAAGGGAAAGAGGAATGAAAATTAAGATATGATTAGATGTTGAAATGTAAGATGTATATGAGGGATGTATAAAATTCAAGGCTGGAGTCATAGAATCAACTTGGAGCGAGTTGTGGCGGGGGTGTTTGGTTGGTTGCTGGAATGGGGTTTTAGATACCTAAGAATGGAGAATAAAAGCCAGAGCCTTAGGGGATGGGATAAAAGATTGAAAGGTTTAGTTAAAGAAAAGAAGTCGATTATTTCAGGTGTAGGGGGATAAATGAAAGGCAAATTTGGATGCTGGAAGAGTGGAAGAGGTTGGAATAAGTTAAAATTGCCAGTGCAAGGGCAGGTAAGGGGTTGAAAATGGAAAAGCATCAGAAGCTAATGGGATTATAAGTAGAATGCCGAAGTATGGAGGTGACAGTTATGAGAAGTGGCTGATCATAATATGCAAGGTAAGTGTGGTTGAGGGAAAGGTTCCAAATAAGTGGGTTAGAGGAATCAATGTTCATTGTATAAAAGCAAAGGTGTTAGAGGTGATGGTAAGAATGATTGCTGCCTTACATTGCTTAGTGCTGTAGGAAATTTATGACATTATTTTGATTGAGGTAGTAAGGCAGATATGTCCCAATATGTTTTTGTTGATTGCTTGTTTGTTAAGAAACATTAATGTAAGAAGTTTTACAAAAAGCTTGTTAGAGATAGCTAAGGGTGTATAAAGGCTTGTGTGTAAACACATACATACATATATATATATTATATATATATAATGTATATATATATATATATATATATATATATATATATATATATATATATATATATATATATATATATATGCACATACATACACACATTGCTGATACATTATTCAATTTAAAGAAACCATCTCCAGTTAAAAGGAATGTTGGTACGGGATCCTCGCCTGATCTTGATTCCATCCCTAATAGAGGAAATGATGAACCATTTAACTGACATTCTCTTGATCGTAATGATTCATTTCGAAAGGGCCTTGTCATGAGCTCCCCTTCTCTGATATTGAACCTTCATGTGCCTGTCCCTCTGTCGTCTCCACTTCACATTTTTGCTGCCAATGAAGTTCACCTGTGAAAAGTCTGCTATGGAGAGGGAGAGAGATGGGTGAGGGAATCGCCCCAAATAAGCTTCAGTTTTGGTGCCTTTGGTATTTTAATGGTTGGATTCTTCAGACGTCTGACTTGCGGGTATCGATTAATGTTCATTCCTTGGAAAATGGAGTGTTGAAATCGTGCTTGTGACCTTTTTACGGTCATTTTTTAGTGGTCAGTATGTTTCCTTGTATAATCTTTTGTAAAACCTTTTAAATATATACCTCTGTTTTGGTAGGTCTACTAAGTCTTCAACTGTGTTGTATTCCAGGCACATATTCTCCTTTATAATCCCCATCTGTCATTTACACGTGCTTTCATTGTAAACCTATTTTTATATTTCTATCAGTCTGCTAAGTAAAGGACAATAAGTCGAAAGGCCTAGTACCACTCCGTCGTTTCACTTTCCTTCGTGGCATTGCCTTTATTTATATATTCATCACGTTCCATATTTTCGTGATTCAGTTATACACACACACACACACACACACACACACACACACACACACACACACACACACACATATATATATATATATATATATATATATATATATATATATATATATATGTATATCAAACACTGCAGAGAACTAAGCCATTTTCAGAAGACTGGCACAGAGTGGTAGAAATTCACACATATGTTAGCAGGACTGTACATACGAACATACAAACTGTTGGAAAACAAGTGTTGCACCTGACAGATGTTTGTAGGTGGGGTCCTAGCCTCATTATCGCCAGGTAAGATTTTACAAATCGTCAGAGACAGTGCCCTCCTTAAAGCTAAACTCCTTACACATTTCTTTTGAAATTAACGGATCTAGTTCGTACATTCCATAACTGACGTTCATGGTCTTGCTGATAGTTTCTTTTATAAAACTAGACTCAATGATGTTTCTTGCTAGTGCATTATTGTTAGAAAATAATCTGTCGTTTTTGCTCTTGCCCAGTTGATTTTATGATTGTTTTCATCAACATGTACAGAAATTCCACTGTTTACCTGTGTATTTCTTATACATCTGTATCCAGTGTTCGTCCAGTTTAACCAATATAAAAGTTATCACAAGAATTAAATGGAATCTGGTATAGACATCCTTTAGTATTATTGGGCGAGTTCTTTATAAGTACATGTTTCATTGTTTTATTGTTTGTGACTGTCACATTAACTCCAAAATTCTTAAATAAATGGGGAATATATATGAAATTATTGTTATATGGTAGTATAAGCAGGTTTATTGTGTCATAAGTTTCTTTTTTGTTGATATAAAATGTTTTTTTTTTACCGCTTGTAATGCACTGTTTAAAGACATTTTATGTTAACAAAAAACGCACTTTGTATGAGTCCTCTGAAGATGGCTTAGTAATAAAGCTGGCACAGGTCAGGATCTACAACTGTGTTTCATTTTTTGGCTGAAATTACAAACTATTAAAGGAAGGGGACACTTACTGTACATAACATGGTGTTTATGTTCTAGATCAGTGGTTCTCAAACTTTTCCAACGGAACCCCTTTGCTTTTGCTGGTACTCAGCGGAACCCCCTACGACCCCCTCACCCAGTTTAGGCGGAACCCCCCCCCCCCTCTATGCACGCACACATGCATGCAACCATATAAAAGTGCAGTTTAGTACATATTCAGCATCAATATTCTTACCTTATTTAATGTGATGGGTAAGGTTGTTTCTGGGAACAGAGACCATCAAAATCTGGAATTATGTGTGTTAACTGCAGACGCATATCAGGTGCTGCATCCAACTTGCTTCGGTATTTGTTTCTGGTTGCAGTATAGTGAGAGAAAGCTGCTTCACACATGTATGTTGTTGCAAAGGGCATAAGATGTTTCAGTGCTCTTTTTGCTAATTCCGGGTACTCGTGCAATAGGTTTACCAGGAAAGGAAGGAGAAAGTCCTTGTTATATTTAGTTTTCAAAGTAAGGTTAGTTGAAATGTCAGTTGGCTGTTCTTTTTCAGTCACTGACAGATTCTGCTTCATCACATTATCTGCATCCATGAATGAGTTGTGTAGCCATGTCAGAGGGTCTGACTGCTTTGGAAAATACTGTCATAGAGTATCCTTTAATTGCTGTAGATGCTGAATCATGTAGTCTCTTGTACTGTCAGCCAGTTCTAAGGAGTTTTCGTTCAGGAATGCATGGCAATTTGTCGCACACTCTGGTTTTTCTTTACACAGCCGATCCAGAACTCAGTCTTAAGAAGAAAGGACTAGTTCTGCCTTGAACATTCAAAATGTTGATATTAGAACCTTGTAATGATAAGTTAAGTTCATTTAATTTCAAAAATATATCTGTAAGATAGGCCACCTTACATAACCAGGCTTCATCAGTGAACTGGGATGGCAGAGAAGACTTGTGCTCTCTGAGAATTACTTCAGTCTCGTTTCTCAATTCATGTACACGTGAGAGAATTTTACCGCAAGATAGCCAACGCAACTCTATGTAGCAGCAGAGTTCTGTGAATGGACCCCATCTCATGACACAGTGAGGCAAACATTTAAGAATAAAGAGGCCTAGCCTTGATAAAATTTACTACCTTGACTACTTCTTTTAGATCACTTGGCATCTTTTTCACAGCTAGTGCCTCTTTATGAAGGCAGTAGTGTCTATGCTCCACAGCAGGTGCAACGTTTTTTTATGAGACCAATAACACCCTTTACTGGGCCTGTCATTGCCATTTCACCATCAGTGCAGACAGCTATGCACAGGTCCCACCTAAGATCATTTTTGGTGAAGAAAGTGTCCAAGATCCTAAATATCTCCTCGCCTCTTGTTGTCGTTTCGATAGCTTGGCACAACAGTAGATATTCGTCCACAGACTCATCTGAAACATATCGTACAAACACAAAGAGGACAGCTAGACCTGCCGACAGGACTTCTTTTCATGTGATTTATGGACACTGTTTCACAATTTTCTGCCATCTCTTTGATTCGGCGTGATGCCATGTTATTTGACAGGGATATGGTGCCAAGAATCTTGCTATGTTTCTCTCCTAACATACAGGAAATCACATCTTTCATGCACGGTTTCAGTAAAGATTCTGCAACTGTATGAGCTTCACCAGCCCCAGCAATGTGATAACGTACATGGTATGAGGCTTCAAGTGCATTTCTATTGTCTTGGTAAGCAAATTTCTAAATGGGAGCAATACTCCCTTTTAACTTATCTCGTTTTCTTATGAAATAATCACTGTGTTTGATAACGAGCTGTGGGTGCTTGGTTTCAAGGTGCCTCCTCAATTTTTCAGGATTCAAACTACTATTAGCTAAAACTTGATTACATTCAACACATTGTCCATCAGGAGCATTTTCATCTCCGTCAGATGAAAATGCTTCAACTTTTATGTTACTGTCATCATATTCGCGCTTCTTTGAATATCCAGTAACTGACTTAGCTCTTGAATCTTGTGTCACAGAAGCAGAGTTATGTGATTCATGCAGGAATTCTGTTACATCACCAGCTGCACCTGTCTGTTCAACAAGCTCACTACGCTCAGTAGAACCAGTAGATGTACTGTATTGTGTGTATCACCTTGCAACGTCGGCCGTAAGGTGTGGTCAACCAGTTTACTATCTTAGAAATTTATTTATACAGTGAACAACAGTGGTCAACCAGTTTTCCATCTTAAAAATATAATTTTACAGTGAACAACACAGGAGTGCTGCGACATCAGTGCATTACAGGAGTGAGTGGGTGGGAAATGGGACTCGTACAAACTTCCAACAGACCTGTACACTTCATGTACAGACTCAGTCTCTCTCTCTCATTCCTCAAATACAAAAATTTTGTCACTTTCATATTTTTATATATATATATATATATATATATATATATATATATATATATATATATATATATATATATATATATCTACATCAGAATTACTTCACATTTCTTGCATTTGGATTTAAGGCCTTGTAGTGACAAACGTATCCAAAAAGTGTGAAGAGTTCGAGAAGTTACCAGTTACATATGTATCTGGTAAAAAATTACCAGTATATTCTACTTATACAGTATATGTATGTATATATATACAAAATATATATATATATATATATATATATATATATATATATATATATATATATATATATATTTGTATGCGTGTTTACGTGTTTGTGCATCTGTCTATATGGTTTGTGAGGTATGTCGTATTTTTTATAGCAATTCTATTTTGTATATATACTGTATATGTGTGTTTGTGTGTGGGTGTGTTTAAGTGTTTGTGTGCCTGTCTGTGTGTGTTTGGGAGGGATGTATTTTTTATAACAGTTCTAAATGAATTATTGTCCCTTACTAGACCATTATTCTGAAATCATGGATTTCCATAAGCTCACTTTTCTGTTCTCGAAATTAATTAAGTTTTTATCTCTAATGTAATGTGTGTAATTCGAAGACGTTTCCGAACGTGGTAGATACCATTCATAGTTAGTTAAGCATATCTATACGTCCACTGAAATCTTCCATGATTTTCCTCGATGATTTTCTTGAATCCTCTTTACCGTCTACCTTCAAACTTTTTTTTTAGAGGTTCGCTGATCTTTTTTTTTAAGCTTCAAAAAGAAAACCGTTTGAGGACATCAAACGACATTGCTCATTTTCTCTCCATTTGTTGAGTTACCTCTTCCTATGCTGCCTCCACAACTTCTATCTGGGATAAAAGCAGTTTTAAATTCATTTGTCGTCACACCAGAAAGGTATTGCCCGGTAGGAGCTGATAACATTCCCTTTGTCAGGGAAGAAGCTTCTACGCAGTAGCACCACACCGTCGTGGTACATCACAAATATATATATATATATATATATATATATATATATATATATATATATATATATATATATATCATATATATAAGATGGAGAGAGAAAAGGTACACACTACATGTCAAGGTCACAATGAATATGCCCTGCTATAGAGCAGAGGCTGAAGGAACGTGGTTGAAAGAGATATGATGCCTGACAAAAGCATCAAAAATGACAACATAGATGACGCAAAATATGTCATGTATGAGCATGCATTTGCAGCTCGTCCATTTTCGAAGGCAACAGGACAAAGCATTACTTAACATTTGAAAGTTTAGGCATCTTTAGTATCTTCATGAAGTTTGATTTGCTGAATTTCCTTTCCTATTGCACCAAATACAGAAATAAATTATTGCTTTGTTGAATAATTCTGGACATCCACCTACGCTGCTTGCTTCTAATGGCGAAACGCGTCAGTACTAGATTTACTCTCCTGCATTTACTGCACACGGCCCTTTATTATTATTATTATTATTATTGAAAAGGATGGCTGTATTATGCGAATTTATGTTATTTAGTGTCTTTTCTATCCTCCTTATGATTCGCTTTTCAGGCTCAGCGATGTTAGTCAGTAACTGGCCGATATTCATGTTGGAAAAGGACAGTGTGCGGAATATTGGAAGTCTTTTATTAAAATATCCAATCAGAAATCGTTCGTCTGGGTTCAGGTTCTACTCAGAGGATGACCAACGAGCTGGTCGAAACATGTCGACGGTACCTAGAATAGAACCTGAACCCAGACGAACGATTTCTGATTGGATATTTTAATAAAAGACTTCCAATATTCCGCACACTGTCCTTTTCCAACATGAATATCGGCCAGTTACTGACTAACATCGCTGAGCCTGAAAAGCGAATCATAAGGAGGATAGAAAAGACACTAAATAACATAAATTCGCATAATACAGCCATCCTTTTTAATAAGACCTGTTTAAAAGAGGGTCTACTCCCTTCATATTATTATTATTATTATTATTATTATTATTATTATTATTATTATTATTATTATTATTATTTTTGGGTCGTTTTCGACAATTGGTTCTATTCACAGGAATGTCTCCGTGTATTTATTTTCGTACAGATGTTCTGAGTATTAGATGCGCTAAGGTAGGAACGAAGCAATATTGGGTCGGCTCTAACTATTGATGGAATGAGTGAGCCAAACGTGGAGAAACATGGATAGAAGAAAAGGTAGGTGCATAAACACCTCAGTAATGAACTAAGAAACACTAATAGACGCAGATTTAATGACGGAACTAGACTACGAAAACGGAAGTGCTGCCTGAAGAGAGGAATCGTGGATGGTGCAGACGAGAAAGTTTGAGAGACCAACAAGAATACGGTGCGAAGTAAAATAAAAGCATCGAAAGATGTACAGAAAGAACAACGTAGTCTTAGACTAATGGTGTCATTATCAAGTTTAAAGGATAACTTTGTCATGCAGGGAAAAGGCGATTTTGCGAGTGGGTCTTCCAAGCCCCATTAATAATTTTGAACGCGGAAACATTACCGAAGTGGTGTCAGCGTCAAAATGCATAATACTGTTTCAATGTAATGATTATGATAGAAGAGACTGAAGAAGAGAGACTGGGAGGCAGGTGATATTTTCATACCACTCTCAACCTTAATACCTACATTAATTAAAAAATTTCTATGCCGTTTTCATAAGCATTTTGTCTGCTTTGGATATTTCATAATGGAGAATAGATGTTCATTGTTACTGCCAATAACAAATTCTGATCACTTAAGAAGGCCCATTACTAAAAGCTGAATTTTGTGATGTTGATGTGGAAGGCAGCGCGAAACTCGAATCACTGTTGGGAGAATGGCTCCTTAGAACTGGATTCAACCCATGGTAAGCGCTTGTTTTTTATGTTTTATTCAGATAATTTAGTAATTATTGACCGATGAGTGTTGGTTATATACAGTAGGTCTGTTTACATACAGCCTTCCACTGTGTCAGATAATAAAATTGTTGGGTAATTGTAGTTTCCAGTTTGGCAGCCGTCGGAATGCCGGAAATGTTATGGTCAAAATTAAAACGTTGTAATTTTTGTTATTATAGCGGTGCAATAATTGAAACGTGTTATATCAAATGCAATAACATCGCTGATTGAATGTTATTCTCTGGAATCTGAAAATAATGGACAATTTTCCAACTTATGATTGTGCCTCTCTCTCTCTCTCTCTCTCTCTCTCTCTCTCTCTCTCTCTCTCTCTCTCTCTCTCTCTCTCTCATCGCATGCGCGCACAGGCAAATCGATCGATTCGTGAAGTTTCAAGGAATTAATGGACTGTCTAACGTGGCCATTTATGTTAAGTGTAATATCGTTAAGTAAATTCATACTTACACATCACGTTGCATTTTTTTTCTTATACTTTTTCCCTGTTTTTGCTTGAAGTTAATATTGTAATAGTTTTCGTTTTTCTCTAAACTCACCAAGGGAAGTTGACTAAAAACGTTTTGACCGGATGTGATGACAAACTATTTTGCTTCACATTATTGGACAAAAGCAGGCTTCATGCATCGAAACCAGATTTATTTCTCAACAGTTCGTTTTCAGCAGAATTCCTTGTTTACTTTTGTCGAAAGAAATAAAAGTATCCCTTGATGAAATCGCTCAATACAGATTGGTTATGTAAACAAAAATCAACAATAGGAAGACGGTTCATGGTAGTGACGGTAGTAGGTGGAGTTCCCGGAAGTACTGTATCGCTGATGATAGAGGATGTGAAATGAAGGCTTTGTTAGTGTTGAGTATGCGGCAGTAGGTAGTGGCTCGCCTCCTGATGGTGTACATGATATGCACTGCGCGTTTCTTCTATTTTTTATACTAATGCAAATCCAGACCGTCGGGGTATGACGTTCCATCCCGAGGCTTGAGCCAAGGTGTTGTCGAGGGAAGCTGTTCCCGGTCTAAACGTGGAGCTGATTACCCGTAGACTATCGGTAGCACGTCACCGTGAAATACAGTAAATGAATGGATACTACGCTTTACATATTCTGTAGTAGGATAAGGTGAATCGGATCGATGTATTCTTGAAAGAATTTATTTCCGAAACTTAACAGCAACGATTTAAAACATTCCATGTCTTGAAAGTGGAGCGTGTCTTCTGTGAGCCAGTGTCACACGAGCATGTTTCCTGTTACCCTTTATCGTCTTGCATTGGCAATTTTGCAATGGAAGTTTACAATAAGTAACATGTAATATTTGTTTATTTGCTATATGATTCTTTTGCTTTGCAGTGGGTTCCAGCTGTTCTTTTATAATTGCATATGAGTGTATCGTAGCAAAACTGTTTGTATGCACTTTATTCCAACGGCCTTGAACATCATTAAGGAGTGTAACATCTTTCTGGTACGATTGTGGCAAGTTCCCATGTGTTGCTCATCATTTGGGTAATATATTATTCCGCTGTTGGTAACTACTTTGTTGATTGGATTGTTCCTTTTATTTTTCCACCTAATACTTGTAAACTGTGATTTTGATGGAATCATTTGATGGAGCTCCCCTTTCGTTGGTGGGTGATTTCATGAGTATCGGGGAGGGGCAGGAGCGGTGGATTTTGCCTTTGCCATTTGATGATTCACAAATATGAAACAATAAAATACTGTAGAGTAATTAAATTATTTTTGGGAATACTCTATATCATAGGTTAATTCTCAAATTGCTCTCAACTGCGACATGGTATATTTCATCATCAGTGTTATTACAAGACATGATAAAATAATGATAATGATAATACATAAAGAAACGACGAAGACTGATTTGAATTAAAGTTTATGTTTTTGAATGTGCTTCTGTAATTAATATCGACAGATAAACGATTATATTCGTATGTAATCGAGACAGTGTGCTTGTTTGGTTCATAGAGAGATACACAGACAAGCAGGCAACTTAAAATCCTGACTAGTCGCTTAGCTTTCAATGTAAATCACCGTGATCTCTCTCTCTCTCTCTCTCTCTCTCTCTCTCTCTCTCTCTCTCTCTCTCTCTCTCTCGAGAGAGAGAGAGAGAGAGAGAGAGAGAGAGAGAGAGAGGAGAGAGGGGAGGGGGTGATTTGGTACTACGGTAATGCGGCATCAGGAGTCGTATTTCTTTGTGAGCCTTATTTACTTATTTTCGAACTTCCGTGTTGCACCTCGATTGTGTATTAGAAAACTCAGTTCTCTTTTTATTGGTAGTGGGAAAGAGTGTATATGGAAGTTGTAGGAGAGAACGTCGTGTTAGAGTAATTTTTATCCGCGTGTCGTACTTCCTTTGTTGCGATTAGCTTTGTGAACAAAATAATAGAAGGTGAGGCTCTGATAGAACAGCTTTCGCCATGCATTTTCTCTTAATGGAAGGGACTTGGTTAAGGATTCTCATGAAAGAGATAAGACACCACTCATCTGAAATGAGATCTGAAAGTTCTACGTCCTCTTATTGTGTCACACATTTCAGCAGATGTTCTGCATATTTTGATGGACGGCGTAGAAATCATGCTCGTTTGAAGTGAATTGGAAAAGAATTAGGTATTCACTCATAGCTATGGGGAAATGTGTTCTCTCTCAAGTTTCGCCAGAATAAATTGAAATGAATGAAGCAGCTTCCCAATTGCCTCAGTTGTGTACAGTACTGCATTTCAGATACCTGAATTGTTAATGGTCGGTAGGGTGTTGGCCCCAGTGCTCTGATGGACATGCAGTAATTATCACGATTGCCCCCTGCCCTAGTTATGTGACTTGTGTGGCTGCTTCGTTGTTGATATTTATTTGTTTGGTATTCTATCCATATTCAGTGGGTGTTTTCTCGTTGCTTTGGGTTTGTCACAAATAGAGCATCATTCTGTAAAATTTTGGCTTTCAAGTAATATTCCCAATAATTATTGTTTGTTGTAGATAATAATAGTAACAATGGAGATCGGATAAAATTCAAGAGAGAAAACCCACAGTTTAATTTGTCTTGACGCTGTATTGTGGTTACTTTTCTTATATTTTCCTCCGAGTTACCTTTTCCATTTCATTTTATGGTAAATTTTAAGTCTACTGGTTTGTAAATTCACTGACTTCATTTGAATAATCTTTTAAGAGCTGGTAGAGTGGCCTTTAGAGGTTTAGATGTTTACTCAGTGTGCTTTTGGGACATAGCCTAGTACAATAGAGAGAGAGAGAGAGAGAGAGAGAGAGAGAGAGAGAGAGAGAGAGGAGATAGTTATATATTCTTCTTTCTCAGCTTTTCGTAACTGATGGTGAATGTAGGCCGTGTTCATCTGTTTCTGGACTGGATTCAACAGTAGATGGGGTCTTCAGCCTTTGACTCCATGTGTCTGTGTAGCATCCGCCAGCTTCCTTTTTGACGCACCTCCTCCCTCTACCTCCCTTTTTCTGTTTAGATTCCCGTGCACGTCCCGCCGCTTCAGCCTGATATGCCAGGCGTCGCTTTTCTTGTTTTTCTTTTCATCCTCCTCTTGGCCTCGGTTCAACACATTGTGACTTATCCCTTCGGTATACCTGAAAACTGTGAAACGGCCGATAAAACCTTTGTTTGGCGGTTTGTGTTGACATAATGGCTCTTAAGGGTTCAATTTATGCGTTCGACGAACATACGTTTTATGGCATCCGCTTTCCTACCCAAGAAGACCATGAAGGTAAAGAACTTTTGCATAATAACTGCGCTGTCATTCAGTGGGTTTCCTCTCATCAGTAAATGGGTCGTATAATTTCTTTCATAAATTCGTCAGTTTTTTTGTTTTTGCAAGTGCATTTTATTTCCACTCAAGAAGAATTGATCATTACTTGTATCCTATTTTGTTGGGAAGGAAGTCCGTCCCCATATCTGTAGAACGTGCACGGCATTGGTTATTTGCTCACACACTTCTGTCTTTATATATTGTACATCTGTTATATACTCCTGTGAGTTGTTCCAGCCTAAATGGTATTATCTCATAGTTGCTTTTCCGGTTGTCAGTAGTTTGTTTGAGATAGGCTGCTAGCCCTTGTATACCCAACCTGGTTGTGATTCCTCATTACGGTAACCACCAGGTACTTCATTCACTTTTTAAGGTAACAGAAGTTATATATATATATATATATATATATATATATATATATATATATATATATATATATATATATATATATTGTTACGTGTGTGGGTCTTGGCTGATCATGTATTATTCAATTTACGTAATTTTACGGCCCTGCTGACCAAGAATACACGTAATCTGCCACTTGAAGCCAAAAGTTAACCTCAAAGACAGTCGTTAATTAGCCAAAGGTCGCCAGTTAAGGGTAATTAACCTTAACAAGAATATTTGAGATGAATTTTAGATTTCAAACGCAACGGTTCTTCCAAACATTCGGACGCTAGGCATAAAAAGCATCGAGACTTAACTGTTTGCTTACCCTAAATCCTAGGCATGTACTGGAATAACGGGGGAAAGCTAACAATAAAATAATTTGGCTTAATCTAGACTTCGTAAACACATATACAGTAAGTGGGGGATGAAGGAGGAAACAAAGGAGATGCGAAATACAGAAAAAGATAAAAGAATGGGCGAAGTTTTGAACAAAAAGCGACTTTACCTTAGGACGAACATTGTGCGCACCAACCACCGCCGAGAGGAGTCTTCGCAATTGCTTCTTCACTTCACTAATAGAATAATAGACAAAGAAAGGGAGAAGAGGCCCCGTCGGACGTGTGGTCTCTTCGAATGCTCCAGTCTCTCTCTGAAGTTCCCTGACCGGCCTAGGTCAAAAACAGTCACCCCAGGCGTCCGCGTTCTTGTTAAAAACATTCGCCAAGAGACAGGTAGGAAGGAAAAAGGGACCTTAGGACCACCTATTTTTAAGGCTGATATGGGAATTTTCCTATAGGGGAAAAATGGCTGAATGCTACCTATCCTTTTCAACGGACGTTAAAGTTTGAACTGAAGACGCTTCTAATCTAGACAACGTCTTTTCCCGGTCTCAGTCAGGCTGATATTTTTACAATCAAAAGCTACGAGGGCGAACAGCATTAATATTTGTAAAAATATATATATATATATATATATATATATATATATATATATATATATATATATATATATATATATATATATACAAGCATTAAGCTACTCGTTTAATATCCAATTCGCTCTACCTCGGATAGGCCAAATCGTTACTGTACGTCGTGAATTCTCGTGTTCCGTGGTTCGAAGCCATGAGACGACGAACTTCTTATCAACTATAATTCCCCTTCGATTTACATATATATACATATGTTATTTCCTAGGTAGGGCGAATTGGATATTAAACGACATTTGTAGCTTAATGCTTGTATAGAAATCACGGTGATGTGATAAAAATTCACACACACACACACACACACACACATATATATATATATATATATATATATATATATATATATATATATATATATATATAATGTCACAGACCTACATAGATGACTATTGTGGTTTTGCTTTGAAGCCTCCCTTGCACCTGCAGAAATGAATTTTCTTAAAATTAATTCAGATATGTAGGGAATAACTTGCCCCCATTTTGGGTTGATACTTGGAAGGCAGTGACTTTATCTACTCTTGATAGCTGAGTAGATAAAGACATTGTTATCCATTGATCATCCTTTCCCCTCTAAGGCATGTGTTCGAATCCCGGTTAGGTAGAGGCACCATCGAATGTAATTCCCTGTGATACTAAGTTATTTCCAGGTTTAAGTGAATGTGATGTAAATTGGTTATTTGGGACTTGATATTTTAAGTATAAAATTTCATGTGGAAAAATATATATATATATATATATATATATATATATATATATATATATATATATATATATATATATGTATATGTATGTATGTATATATTGTGTAATTATGTATGTAATCAAGTTTGTATGTACTGTATAATGTCCGCGTAGAACGTAATAAAATTTGCAATAGTTGGCTAACGATGTTTATATTTTAGAATTCATGTTTATTTTTTTTTTTTATTGTTTGGTCTCATTCATAGAGAATACAATCGGCAACGAGTTACAAACATTTGGTGTCAAATACTAGGCAATAGATATGTCTGATTCTTCAAAAAGGCAAGTGTATTCACAATTTCATTGGAGCAGAGAATCGTTTTGATTGAGAGAGAGAGAGAGAGAGAGAGAGAGAGAGAGAGAGAGAGAGAGAGAGAGAGAGAGAGAGAGAGAGAGAGAGAGACTTGTATGTGAGGCTCCTGTCGAAAATATGGGTTGAGCTTTGAGATGCAAATATATCACAGAGCTCGTATATATAGTGTAGGAAATTTTTTCATTATGAATAATTTATAGACCTTTTATCGCCATTTTCCGTATTCCGGAATGAATGCATTAACTTGGCTCTTTTCCCTTGTAGAATCGTAATTTCTGACATTTTATCTCTCTCTCTCTCTCTCTCTCTCTCTCTCTCTCTCTCTCTCTCAGAAAATGTATGATGGTGATGCGACAGTTAACTGTAACCGTAAAAACACTAGTGTACAATCAGATTACAACATATCGCATCAGTTCCGTTAATGTTTCAGGCGAAAGGCGTATAGGAGTATTCAGGAAACGGTATCTGGCAATTATTGGCTAGGCTGCGCAGGCGCACACACTTCTGTTCATTGCACAGATGATGTTCCATGATGACAGAGCGACAGTTTCTCAGGCCTTCGGCTGCGGGTTGCCCTGGAGCAAGAGCCCGTGTCAACACAAGGCTGGCTTAATCCACGGTCTAGAAAGACCTTGGTTGTCCAAAACAAACGAACGAGTCACTCGCTAATGGATATTAGCGGGCAGTCAGTATCCTGGGAGCCGAGCTGAATAACATTTAAATTAAAGAAAATTAAAATTATTATTGTTCTTCCGTTTCTCATTTTTTTTAAGAACTGTGGTATTAATTTTCCTTGTAACTCGGCTTACACTAATTTTTTTCGGTCTGAAGATTTCATTTTAGCATTCAAAATTGTAGGCCTATATGTTTTGCATATACAACTTTAAAAACAAAACTATTAATCGCATTTTGTTTGTCATAACCAGAATATATAAAGATGTTGAATATTAACCTGTAAATGTTTGGCTAGGCTTTGTGATCCTTGCCTGATCTGTGAAAAGTGGGGTATCATATACTGTACATTATGGTTTTTGTTAATAAGTATTTGTGTGCTATTAGATTTTCATACACAATAATGTATTCTTTTACATTAGTTGTGCAAATATATAATTGATCATTACAGTGCTGAATGGTATTCTGAGCCCGTATGCGAGGGCTAAATTATTCACTCCTTGAGAGAAAATGTTTATACTCTTCAAAAATACTGTATATTTCCATATATATATATATATATATATATATATATATATATATATATATATATATATATATATATATATATATATAAGTAACATCAAGAATGTTGGTAAGTAACACTGATAGTTAGTAAGAATTTGAATTGAAATGTAGCATTAAAAAGATTTCGTTTAGTTTAAAAAGATTAATTAGTCGAACTTCAATAAATGCTTTCTAATATAATTAAAGAAAAACAACATCCAAACGTAAGTCAATAGATCTTTTCGGAAGTAATAAAAAAACAGTAAATTGTTTATTCCATATATTCTAATAAAGTGGTTACTGATTGATATTCACATCTTGTAGATATCTAGTGTAACCCCCAAAAGCATCGATAACTCCGTTCATATATGCCGTTATCATTCACCATTCATTCTAGGCCTATGCAAGCCCCATTAAACCATTCATTTGTAAAAACAATATTCTCAGTATCGTTATCTGATATATCTGATTTCTCCTTCATATTCGTAAGAATAATCTGTTTCAGTTCGACTTTTTTATGACATTAAAAAGAAAATTGGCGTATGTAAGATTTGGGAGTTATTGTGCATCCAAGCTTGTCTACGTCTACTCAACATTGGACGATGCAGGTGTGCCAACTGAACCTCAGACTTAAATGCATTATACCGCAGTTCAGTCTAGCGAAATGTATTTAGTGAGGAAGTTATAAATCATATAATACTTTTGATAATTATATCTTATTTTCTAAATTAAAACAACATTCTTGTAATAGAAAGGTCTTGAAACAGATATGTTAGCATTAGGTATGCCAAATTCTGCCCATTTATGTTTTATTTGCGTAAAGTAACACTCTTTTAACAGAAAGCTCTTTATTCAGATGATACTCTCATAACACGTTTGGTAGGACTGTTCATATCTAAATGTAATGAAGTATTCCATAATTAATCGGATAAAATACTTAAAAACCTGTATGAAACAAGGAATTTTCGTACAGTTTTATTTTTTACTTGTTTTAATTTATTCTACTTTTGATATTACAAAAAATTCTCAAGCTAGTTAATCTACGGATTATAAGAAAAGAAATAGGATCCTAACAATATATTTCGTCAAGTGATGCGGTATTAAGTATCGTGATGTGCCGAAACAGTAAGCGTTAATAGGAAACTTTCTCTGTAGACTTGGAATTCAGCATTCACTGATTTCGAATCATAAGATGTACAGAAATAAAAAATCTGAAAGGCAATATCTGAAAGTACAGACTAAATTAATATTTTATGCTAGAATAAACTTAGTTATTAGATGTTTTAAGCAAATTTATTTAAAAATTGTTATGATAAACGATTGAGATCCAAAACTAATAAGCTCCTTTGATCAGTACTTCTTGACTCTTTATTATAAACTTCAGGCCCAAAGCCCTTGTCTCTTCAAGCTCCATGATTTAAGATCCTGTGGATTGCATTTGTTGTTTATTGACTTCCAGTCTTGAGGAATTCCGTAAATAAAAAGCTTAGTATTTGTCGTTGTAGGTGGGGCCTCCATCAAATAAAACCTCTACACCCTGAATTTGTTGCTTACTTTAGTAATAGCTTTGGACGTCAGCTTTATTGTTATGAATTCCCAATTTCTTGTCAGTCATTGAACTTTGGCTAGAGTATTAGTTTTAGCCTTACTTTATGAAATTTCGTGCTCAGTGCTTTTCTTAAGGTCATCGTATTTCTCAAGGATATTTCTTGGGAAAGTTCTTGTTCCGGAAGCTGTTATAACAGTAGATTTGGAACTTAATTCATCAGGAAACTTTCTGAGATTGGTGATGTATTTTTTCTTTTTAATATTCATTCAGCTTTCCAGTTTGTGTGAATTTTAAAGGTTGTTCTCTCTCTCTCTCTCTCTCTCTCTCTCTCTCTCTCTCTCTCTCTCTCTCTCTCTCTCTCTCTCTCATTTTAAAGGAACAGCGGATTCGTTATGAAAGAACTGCAAGTGTAAATAGCTTCAGTTTTGAGAATGTTGTGGTATACTATAACGTTGCAACATAAAATAACCCCAGACCTCAGAAAAAAAAAAGAAGAGACTCCTGCCTCTCTTTTTGTGCATTGCGCCCTGAGCCACAGTGGGTATTATATGACTCCATTTATGGTATTGCTGTATATCAAGTTTACTGCCCTGGTTGAAATGTCCCGGCCCTTTCCCTGGAGTCAGCAACTTTATCAGTATTTCACAGAGAAACGAATTAAGATGAATCGTTCGGGGACGGAAAGGAATTGAAATAGACGTGGTTCACTGTAGGAAATTTGAACTGGAAAGTTTTTCTTGTTTTATTCATTACTAGGATGTTTATGTAACTTGCTGGTACTGGATGTCATGTGCGACCTCAGCGACGGATTTGCAAATGCGCTTTCTAATGTCTGTTGAGTCGTCACTCTCTCGTTCATATCAAATCAGCTATTGATGTTATTGTTAAGCTGAGCTCTTGAGCAAGGATCATTACATGGTTGTGAAATAAAATACTTTCTTTATCCAGGTGTATACTGAAGACAATCTAGAAGGCTTTCCACAACACTCCTGAATTCATGTGTCTTCCTAAAACTCCAGACATTGGTCAGATAATAGGTAAATGCAGTATGGCAATGTGATAACCTTTCAGATATTTTGTCAGTATTTAAAGATCTTTGTCTCAATGTGGTAATGACCTTTTAAAGGTCTATTCATGAGTATAATTTTCATTGTAATGCCAATGTCATCCTTCGATCATAATATGATGTAATCTCACGATCATTGGTAAAGTTCAGTTGCAGTTTTTTTTTTTTTATTTATTTGACGTCGGTTCCTTCGTCATTGTGCAAGATAGACAGACTTCTGATTCGGTAGATACCAGGACTTTGATATTTGAAAAATTGTGATTTTGGATTGCTAATATGTGGTATTGAATCCCGTCCTTTTTAGTATTATTAATAGAAACGTTTACTATGGTTAGGTACAAGGAGTCTTACTTTGCGGGTGATGGAACTGTTTCAGGATTCTCGTAAAAAAGGAAAGAAGAAAAATCGACTCGTACCGGCACTGTTATGCCCGGTTATGGATTGCAGTATACCTTAATGGCGACGTTGATATTGATGGAGATTTAATATAGGAATTACCCATCCGTAATTTGGCCTAGTTTCTGTATCTGTGTGACTTTGACCTTTTTTCTTAGTTGATTTGAATGAAAGGCTTTCGACCGTATCGCTAAAAAGACTTGTGCTACAGCTCAGATTCATTTTATACGTCATCGCTAATGGTCATTCTCCAGTATGGCCATAATTAAGTATAAATGCTAAAACCGGTGAAGTGGACATTGACACATGGATAGTAAGCGGCGTTGTGAATTCAGGCGTGTATGTTGTCATCACCTGAATGAATCGCTCATCACTCCCCCAGGCATCATAATTATACAGATTAGGTGTTCGACCAATACTGTAAAAAGGGTTCAGATGCTGTGCATCTTTGATTGATGTCACTCGGAATTCATTCATTTCTCTGGTGGATCACCTCCCAACATTTACATGAAAGACTCGAACAATTAGAGCAGGAAAAGCTCGATTGTTCGTGGCGTCTGGGATGTCTCGGTTTGACATTCGTGTGAGATTTAAGAACCAATTAGGTTCCGCGAACAAGACTGTCGTCTACCTAGCAATGTTTGCACGCGGCGCAAGTTAGGTTATCATCACACGACGCACACATACACAATCCATCGCCCAAAGGGAAAAAATCAAAGATATCCATCCGGTAGTATAGCTAAGGCAAGTTGTCGTTTATGAAGTGATTTTGAACTTGCCATCTTTTGCATTCAGGAAATTTGAGTCTAGCTGATGAACAATTTTGACTTAACTTACGCTCTAACATATTATAGGAGAGAAAGTGGCTAAAAATATGGAGGGGTAAAATACTTGACCCGATATTTATCATGTTTATGTGTTGTAACAGGTACAAAAGAGGTGTTGTTCGTCATATTTAGTTCAAACAACCATCAACATTCTGTGAAAAGTTTTTATATTTATTTCCTGGTAATGGGTTTCATGGTTCTTAGCACTGATACGTCCGAAGAGAAACTCCGACAACTATTGATTATAATTAAGAGAAATATCTCGTTTTTTCTCGTTCTTTGTTGTTCTAGCAAAGTAGATGGTCGAGATTAAATAATCTGAAGTTTTGTCGCAATACGCTTATGGCAACGTGGCATTGCTAAGATATGCTTGGCTGTATGTCAGTTGTTTTACAGGGCTGTAGACGGCTACACGTTTGCGTTTTTAATTCTTGTACACAAACACACACGCATATATATACATGTATATATATATATATAATTATAAATACATATATAAAAATATATATAATATGGTTACCAGCCGTCTGTATGTTTGTATGCACTGTCCGTCTGACATATATATTGTAAATTACTACTTTTAATTATCAGTCCTCTGATAATGGATTAGAAATAAAGCCGAAATCGGTCAGGATTTACACTCATTTTTTTCATTTCTCAGTAGTAAATTATGACGAATAACTTAGGTGTCAGAGTCATTATAACAATATATATAGAATTGTACCTTTTTACCGTATAGAAATTTATATTACCTTAAGAATGATTCGAAATTTCTTTTTGGTTTTAATAGATGTACTGAAAGAAAATATGTAATAAAATTCGCTAGAGAAAAAGCTTCAATTTCCTTTTCTGTGCCTTAAGTGATGTTTGTGACGTTGATGTTCCTCCTGTCAGTTGTTTCTCGAAATGTTAATATATCACCGTACTGATCATTGTGAGGATTATATTATGTAG
Organism: Macrobrachium rosenbergii; assembly: GCF_040412425.1. Taxonomy (NCBI): domain Eukaryota; kingdom Metazoa; phylum Arthropoda; class Malacostraca; order Decapoda; family Palaemonidae; genus Macrobrachium; species Macrobrachium rosenbergii. The sequence continues at coordinate 1,474,448 of NC_089741.1, read as the reverse complement.
TTAACTGAAATACTGGAGTGTTTCTTCTTGTTCCTATTATTTGGTGCAGCTGTTGTTGTAACAGTCCACTTGTAAATTTAAAGTCTCATGTTCTTCATTTTGATTATTTATACAGTTTTCTAAACCTCGGTACATCTTTATTGAAAGTTGTTGCGTCATTGCAAGTTTCCAAAGTATATTCGTTTCCTTATTTACTGTCTGGCGTAGCTACTGAAATAATGGAAAAGTGATAGGCTCGTCTAAGATTTTCCCAAGTTTTGTGTTCCGCTGGGAGCTCATTCAGACTAAAGAAAGGAAGAATGTCTGGAAGTCTGCACATAAACTTCAGCACTTTAGCTTTCAGACAAAACTTCTTTTTGCCCTACTTCAAAAAAAAGTGTTTAAAAGTATTGCTTGAATTATCCTCCCATTCCATGTTGCGTCTGCTTTATCTAATGTCTTCTTGCTCATTTTACGAAACACCGAATCCTAGTTTTATTTTCAATTATCACTGATGAATTTTAGATAGAAGAGAAACTAGCTGTCATAATTTGTTTTGAAGAACATGGTGTATCATACGGCTAGTAAATATCAAACGAATTTGGCAACCAGTTTCACGGATTTGTATTTGTATTTCTACTTTATGATTTGTAGCTTTTGAAAAAAATGACGGCAATGGCGCGCATTCAGTTCGCTTCCGGATTTCTAGTGAGGTCAAAGTTCCTCTTGGCCTTGATTAACCCTATTGTTCTGACAGTGACTTTCATCTTTGCTGTTGTCAGCGACATGCCTGCAGTCTTGACTAAACTCGGTTGGAAATCATAGACACAACTGCAATTGCATCGTAGAGGATTTGAAAAGAAAGACTATACATTTTGTGGAGACGCTTCAGGCATTGTAAAAGTATCGAAGATTATTTTCCAAAGGTCCCGTTTTTGTCGTTGTTAAATAGGAACTGACACTTTAAGTATATTTTACTGTATTCGTAACCAACTCTCAAAAGAATAATTCAGCTCTGCCTTTTGAGAATAACAGTTTCTCTACAGCAGATCAATAGATTTAGATGGTTAGTTAATAAGGAAAGAAAAATGGTTTGGGTTTTGGAAACGAATGAAAGTTAGAATTGTAGCCATTTGAATTTTCTAGTTTTGAAAACAAAAAGCGTTTCATGTTAGTCAAAATTCCTGCCATATATAGACCCCTCTTTCCCGAACGTCATATTATTAAGTGGTTTTATTTTATCGTCTGTCTTTTGTTTTAACTGCTTGATTTCGCTTAAATCAGGACATGTTCAGTTATTGAATGCCCACAGAGTCGCCTTATTTCCTTAGTCTGGCGTTACCTAGTTATGTAAGTGTAAGCTCGCGAATAAGATTGAGCATGAGAAGGATCCTTAAGGTGACCTAGGAAAATTGTTGGATGTATTTTGGCTAAATGCCAGAGGTCCATAATGACATTTGGGGACGTCGCTTAGTTTCTCTTACTCTCCTTCAGGTTAGGTTCTCTTTGTCAGGTCAGATTTCATATGATGACATATAAATGTGTATTCCCCATGTAAAGGCCTATTTGTAAATAGACGAAAAAGATAAAAACAATGACTAAGAAAAATAGAATAGTAAATGGTTTAAGGAAATGTGGAAGTGCCATATGTTTTCTCTGTAAGTCTTGAATTTGGGACCCTATTCTATCTATCTAGCTATCAATCTATATATACTGTATATACTGTGTGTGTATATATATATATATATATATATATATATATATATATATATATATATATATATATATATATATATATATATATATATATATATATATATATATATATATATATATATATATATATATATATATATATATATATATATATATATATATATATATATATATATATATATATATATATATATATATATTTCGTCATCTTCTTCTTCTTCTTTGTCTTCAGTTTTGCCCATTTGTATATGGGGTCGCTGTTTCCTATCAGCCTTCGTCCACCTTCCTCTGTCAAATGCATCCTGACTTCTTAAACCTTTTTGCCGCATGTAATTTGCTTTTAATCCTTCCATCTGAACTTTGGCCTTCCTCCTGTCCTTCCTACGCCTTCATGCTCATGGCCTTCCTCCGGTCCGTCCCTACTACGCCTCCATGCTCGTACCCCTTTTACATACATGACATTCTCTTCGTGTAACATGACCAAACCTCTGTAAGTCTTCTTTGCTGGGCCTTCTTCGATGCTTCCCCTACCTTAACTCTTCCTGTAATAAATTCATTTCTGATCTGTCTCTTCTTGTGACTCCACACATCCATCTCAACATCCTCATCTCTACCACATCCATTTTCCGTTCATGAGACTTTGTAAAGTCACCACATCGACGTCAGCGGAGTGCTTCAAAGGCGTCATTAATTAAGTCTCCACTGAGCAAGTTTTCTTTGGTGACTTCCCACTTTCTTCACACTCAATTCGTCACGCCTAATGTGCCAGGTCACGCATTTTCTACCATTTCAACTTTATATGTATTTGTCCAACTGTCATAAATTATGTATCGTATGTTTCTTTATTCGCAGGCATCAAGACTGTATCCATATTGGAGTTCTTTATGTTTTTGTATTGTAAATTGTACTTGTTCGCCGATATATTGTTAATTGTTTTTGACCTCAGGTCACGCTCAATGTCATTGTCTTCCGCAGTTCGCGCCAGTCGGCCGCTATATAAACTGCCTGAATCTGTAATAAACCAGCAGTAACTTTTACCTGCTTGTTTCTTTGCACCTCTTACAGTGGTGACCACCCGGAGTATCCCGGAGCTATTAGCGGACCGACACGGCGACTAAGTCTTGGCTCCAGGAACTCTCCAACGCTCTTAGTGGCCTAAACACGGCGCTGTAACCAGCGTTTGAGCATGCTGACTCTCGTCGGCAAAACCACCAGCGTCACTAACGGACCCACACGGCGCACGAAAGTGCGTTCTGACGCGAGTACCCCACTCCAGTAAGAGGGCAAAGAGCGAGCATGGATGCGGGCATCCCCTCCTTCGTGCAGTTAACCGCGGACCTCGCGGACTCGGAGGTGTACCTTCCTCCCATCTCACCAGCGCCCGTCCCGCACCGAGGCCCTCCCGCACCTCCACACCCATGCCAGCGCCCTGAACACTCCATGGCCCGGCAACACAGTCGCAGGCCGCCCTGACCATAAAGTTGACACCTTTTATACAGGGGAACCCAACGATGTGGCTGCATAGGGTCGAGAGCCACTTCAGGGTGGCGCACCTGATGAACGAAATCCTGCAGGCCGACACGGTCCTTAACGCCCTCCCGGAGGAGGTATACAGAAAACTCGTCTCGCGGGTGCCCGACACACATCCCCTCATATACAACGCCATGAAGATCTTCCTCGAAACGTGCTCCCTACCTATCGCCGACCGGTCCGCCCGTGCTATCGACCTCGCCGTCAACCCACGGCATGACCTCAATGCAAGAGACGCATGGAGCATGGTCGAGGACCTTCTTTCACTACCAGATTTCGAAGGCACGCTAAGCAAGGGGACGCATGGTCTTCCAGGCAGCAGCGCCACCTCTCAGCCATAGCCGATTCACCTGCTCCGTCAGGTACCTCCCGGCAGGAAAAATCCTGTAGCAGACGCCCTCTCCAGAGTCGAGTTGAACGCAGTGCAGCTCGGAGTAAACTACCAAGACCTCGCCAGAGAACAGGCCGCTGACCCAGAAACTCCAGCCTACCGCACGCCATCATGTCCCTTAAGTGGTGGGACGTGACCCTCGCCCTGGAGGCCCAAGTCTCCTCTGCGACATCAGTACGGGTCAGCCCCGCCCCTTGGTTCCAGCCTCACGCCGCTGCCAGGTATTCGACATAATTCACGGCCTCTCACATCCCTCTGGCAGAACTACGCCAAGCTGCTTTCAAAAAGTTTGTCTGGCACGGGGTGCAGAAGGACGCCACGCCCTGGGCGAAACAGTGCCTGCAGTGCCAAACCGGCAAGGTGGGTCGTCACACGCAGTCCGGGGTAGGCGAGTTCCCACAGCCAGAGCACCGCTTCGCCACATTGATGTCGACGTCATCGGGCCTCTTCCCCATCAGGCGGGTCCAGATACCTCCTGACGGTGGTAGACCGCTCGACAAGGTGGCCCGGCCACACCTATGCAAGAAGCCACCGCCAGCGCATGTGCCGAGGCCCTGCTTTCCAGTTGGATTAGCCGCTTCAGCGCCCCGGACCACATCACAACCGACAGGGCCCCACCTTCCTGTCCGAATTATGGTCCGCCCTGGCTCAGCTGCTGGGGACCACGCATCACACCACCACGGTGTACAACCTGGCGGCCAACGGCCTGGTCGAGCGGTTCCACAGATCCCTGAAGGCGTCTCTCATGGCCCGCTGCACCGCCGAGGACTGGAAACATCAGCTGCCGTGGGTCCTCCTCGGTTTGAGAACCGCCCCAGAGCCGATGGCACCCCGTCTGCAGCCGAAAAAACCACGGAGAGCCCCTCGTGGTCCCGGGCGAACTTGTGACAGAAGGTCGCCACATCCCATCACTGCAGAGGCCGCGACGGCCAGCAAGTTCGCCCCTTGCAAGCGCACGCACACCGGTAGGTCGGCCACCTTCACACCATCAGAACTGTCATCCGCCACCCACGTCTTCATCAGGGTCGATGCTGTCCGCCCGCCACTGACCAGGCCCTACAAGGACCCCTTCCGTGTGCTGGAGCGGAACAGCAAGGCGTTCCTGCTGGCACTCCCCTGGAGGAACGACTGGGTTTCAGCAGACCGATTAAAGCCCGCCTTCCTGGAGGAGAGCACCGACGTCACCGCAGCACCTTCCCCGCCCAGCCGCCCCACGCCGCGCCCAGGCCCCGCAAACGGTGGGCGCGCGGCCGTCCCAGGAAGGGCCCGCCCGCACCAGCAGCCCAGCACCTCATGCGCTGGAGGCCCCTCCGTTGTCCTCAAGAAGCCGTGGTACCCTTCAGCGCCCCAGCAGATACACAGATTAGTCAGACGTGTCCCATGTCTTTGGGGGAGGGGGAGTATTTGTAAAGTCACCACATCGACATCAGCGGAGTGCTTCAAGGCGTCATTAATTAAGTCTCCGCTGAGCAAGTTTTCTTTGGTGACTTCCCACTTTCTTCGCACTCAATTGTCACACCTAACGTGCCAGGTCACGCATTTTCTACCATTTCAGCTTTATATGTATTTGTCCAACTGTCATAAATTATGTGTTGTATGTTTCTTTATTGGCAGGCATCAAGACTGTATCCATATTGGAGTTCTGTATGTTTTTGTATTGTAAATTGTACTTGTTCGCCATATATTATTGTTAATTGTTTTGACCTCAGGTCACACTCAATGTCATTGTCTTCCACAGTTTGGCGCCAGTCGGCCACTATATAAACTGCCTGAATCTGTAATAAACCAGCAGTAACTTTTACATGCTTGTTTCTTTTGCACCTCTTACAACTTCTTCGCCGGCCATCTCGGCTCCATAAATCATCGCTGGTCTGACTACACTTTTGTAAAACTTGCGTTTGACCTTTGCGCTAATCCTCCTGTCTCACATATACCTGACGATCTTCTCCGGTTTATCGAAGTACCTTGTGTTCTGTGGTTGGTTTCAGAGTCCATATCTCCATTGTCAGTCACGTTTGATCCTTGATGTTTGGAAGTTTTGAATCTTGATGTTGTCCTGACCAAGTTTCACTGTTCACTGTCTTCCTTATCCTCCCATTCACAAATACTCAGTCTTCACCCTACTGATACTCAGACTTTGATCCTCAAGTGCCTCTCTCCACCTTTCTACCTTCAGCTCAACTTTCTTTAGAGTCCTGTCTATCAACGCTATGTCATCAGCTAATAGAGTACTCTAGGGGACCTCCTCTCTGACATCTGATATTATAACATCCATCACAAGGTAGAAGATGTAAGGGCTGAGAGATGATCCTTGATGGAGACCAACCCTCACTTGATCTTTTAGTGGTTCCAACAGAGCTTCTTACTTGTGTGGTTGCTTCTACATACATACCTTGTACCACCTTAACATACATTTCAGAAACACCCTACACCTACATACTTCTTGCCGTGGTGCATGGTCATATGCTTATATATATGCATATACATATATATATATATATATATATAATATATATATATATGTATATATACTATATATATATATATATATATATATATATATATATATATATATATATATATATATATATATATATATAGATAAATAGATAGATAGATAGATAGATAGATATACATATATAAATGCATATGCATTTATATATGTATATATGCATATATATATATATATATATATATATATATATATATATATATATATATATATATATATATATGAATATTATCTTTAGATAATTTTTCTTGTATTTGATTGCGTAGTGAGTGCTACTTATCTTACCACGTGGATGGTTCAGGTCTAGTTTTTGCTTTTTATTTAGACTGCGCCCTTAAGAGAAGTGTTTCATTATACATGTATGCTTGTATATTAATGGACTCATTGTACAAATGCTTGTATATTAGAAGGATCTGTACATTGTTTTTATTAATAACGTTATTTTGAATGTTAGGAAAAGCGTGTTTTTATTAATAACATTATTTTGCTTGGTAGGAAAACCTCATCACAAGACTTGCTAAGAGGTCGAATAACAAAAGGAATGTAAAAATAATAAAATGAAAATACGGAAATTCCTTATGTACATATAAAGCTTCCGCATGAAGGGTGGATTGGGTGGAAAGATTAGATTGTGCCTGAAATTCAGAAGATGACGGCGTACTGCAACAACATCGTATCATCTGAAGGCTTTCTCAGTTGATGTGCCTCAGAGGGAGCCGCCGGAATTCGTATTAACCTTCGTTGGAATATGGAAATCGCTTGGGGAGAGCGATTTCCAAAGGAATAGAAATACTCGACTATTCTATGCATTTCAAAAGCCTCTCTCTCTCTCTCTCTCTCTCTCTCTCTCTCTCTCTCTCTCTCTCTCTCTCTCTCGTGTGAATGATGGAAGAGTGTTTTTGCTCAAGAAACCGAGAGGTAAAAAGTTCTCGCCGTTTTTACGGGATATATATTTAATATGTAATATTTTTTACCTTGATTGTAACTACATATGCCTCGGTATATGCTTTTAAAAGGTAAAGCATTATAAACTGTTCCTTTTAACAACACCAACTTTTATTTCATTACATTATAAGAAATCCCTTTTATATAGAAAGTTGTAACTTGAAAATCTTTGCCCCTTCGTTTGTTTCTGGATCCGGCAGAATCCCTGTTTTTTGTTTGTTTGTTTGTTTTTATTTATTTGCCTTCCTATGTAAGTGGTCGTTGCAATAAGGTAGATGGAGAGAGAGAAAGTTGGGTGTGAAACGTGCACTGGAACCACGGAGGAAAATACGCAACAAAAATAATAGTTGAGGCCAAGTCTATAAGCAATAATTCGTTCCCGAAAAACGGTATAAGTCGGAACACTGATGTAATGCCACATGATATGTGAAGTACTGTTTGACGGCTCTTAAATTTCCGTTTATCCGGTGGGTAGACATTTCCTTAGTTTTAGAATATAGGCAATATAAGACTTCTGATGTTAGGCAATGTGACGTCATGGTTCCTCAACATAATGTGAAAGCTGATGCTCTGCAGTGATGCAAGTTTTCAGACTGATATATTATAACCCAAAGTTGGGCAAGTGAAATTTATATGATCTTGATAGGTTTTACAGTTTTTTCGTGATTTTCAGAAGAAGTCTTTGGCCGTACACATTAAAAGCGAGGACTCACGAAACTTGACTGTGGAACTGTCGATTTCCACACAGTAACTGATTGTATGAAAGCCTGACGTGTATAGCATGGCCAGGGAAGTGATGGTGACTTGAAGCTATCGACGGTAATACCAGGATATTTGTAAATTAAGTAGACCAGGTAAGCAGTCTCCAGAGTACAGCAGTAGTGAACCCTTGATGGAAGCGAGAGTTGGGTCATGAGGTAGAAGAAACGCCTTTGATTCTGGTCTCTCAAAATTGTTAGGAGAGTCCTTTTATATTCATGCATCATACTCCATACAAGATGGCCTCCGCGCACCATGCAAAGATAAGTCCTTCTTATGGTTGGGGAAAGTGTTCCAATAACTACAGGCCTCATTTAAAGCGCACTTGGGTCTTGGAGACCAGCTTAGCTTGGTCCATTATGTGACCCTCCGTGTCGTGCTTCTGTCACAATTCAACTCATTATGCAGATATTTCTGAGTTCCCATTTCCCAGGGCTGTGTATATTAGATTAAGAGATTGAGAAAATCAGTCATTGGAGAATTGACAGAAGCTCAATAATGTCTGCCACATGCAGAGATGACGTAGAAGTCTGCAGAAATAACATCACGAAAGATGGCGTGAATGCGAGAATGTGCCCCTAAGAAGGTTGCGAAGGATAGAAAAGTAAAAATGTTTATGTTAGAACAGGTAATGTGGGATTATCAGAGATGAGGAAAACAAAGATATAGTCTGCCAAATACAACAGAATTGAAGTAGTTTTGCAAATTTTGGTGAATGATTTTCTCCAGAGAGAATTGAAACTTGCAGAGATGCGAGTGCAGACATTTGCTTTTTCATTTCACAAGTTCTCCGCCTACGAAGTCGAGTTTTGGAACAATTCCGTGCACTATTACTGTACATATCGAAAGTCAACAGTAGAATGAAATTTCAAGGTGGCCTAAACTTGTTTCCCGTAGGGGGTTAGTGCCATCAGTGTACCTCACGTGGTGCACTGTAGGCATTATGGTAGGTTCTTTGCAGCTTCTCTTTGGCCCCTAGCTGCAGCCCTTTAATTCCTTATACTATACCTCCATTCATATTCCCTTACTTCCATCTTACTTTCCACCCTCTTCTAACAATTCTTTCAACACCATTTTCAGCGCTGAATGGCCTCTTAGGTCTCATTGCTTGGTCATGGGCCTAAAATTAAATTCCAATTCCTAAACTTGTTTTTCCTTTTAGTTTTCTGTAAAAGAAAACTATTGAGGTGGATTTTGTCTGTCCGTCCGTTAGGGCTGCAAATTGTTATGTTGATCATCCATCCTCCAATCATCAAACATACCAAATTGCAGCCCTCTAGCCTCAGTAGTTTTTATTTTGTTTAAGGTTAAAGTTAGCCATGATCGTGCGTCTGGCACCGCTGTAGGTGCCAACAACAAAGGCCACCACCGCACCGGGCCGTGGCCGAAAGTTTCATGGACCTTGGCTGAGAGTTTCATACAGCATTAGACGCTGTACAGAAAACTCGATTGGGCCGAAGAAACTTCGGCGCACTTTTTATTTATTTATTTGTTTTCTGTCGCGGATATTACGCTACTGTATGTTTGTTGTGTTTCATCAGTTTGGATCATCACTAGAGGAGTGTACTGTAGTGTACTTCGTTTAACCGGAGTGAAGAGAAATACCAGAAATTTTGAGCCATTCGTAGAAATTAGCTGACAAACTAATGTCACTTGATTAGGTGTACTTGATATAAATACTTGTTTTCTTAGCATTTTTCTGGTGGATGTTCCCATTTCATGTCCGGTTGAAATCTCTTACAAATGTCAAATAAAACGTACGTCAATGTGCATTGCACTGGTATTTCTCGAAAATATACACTTTTACATGTAGTTTATTATCCGCATTTGGAAGATTAATTAAATGCATTAACGAATAAATCGTTATGAGGATTTAATTTTAATGTCAGCTGATTACCTAACTGATACATGTGTACACTCAGCTGATCATACTGTATGTCCTGGTACTTCTCTAAGGCATTTGTCTGATGAAGAAGCATTCGAACTTAATAGGCATAACGATGATATCGATAACTGCCACATGTCATGTGGCCTCACTGAAAAGCTAGTGTGACTAATTGCCTTTCATTATGGCTTTTATAACGTTGAATGAATTCTGGTATGGAAGAGTCTTCTCAGGGATCGCCTTGAATTCCAGATGACCAGCCATGAAAGATTCCTTAGTTTATTGCTCTCTCTCTCTCTCTCTCTCTCTCTCTCTCTCTCTCTCTCTCTCTCTCTCTCTCTCTCTCTCTCTCTCTATGTTATACGTGATAGTAACTTAACTTCAGTGTGTGAAGTACGGACTTTTGTGTTAAACAGAATATTTTGAAACGGAAAGTCACCTTATTCGCTCTGTAATATCTCAAACTTTTAGATTAATGAGTATTTCGTTTTCAAACGTCTGGTAAGTCTTCCATCAGAGCAGAAACTTTATCAATTCAGGGCGCGAGTGATTGATTCATTGCCTGTTTAATTTTATATTAGTAAAGGGTTATTCTCTCTCTCTCTCTCTCTCTCTCTCTCTCTCTCTCTCTCTCTCTCTCTCTCTCTCTCTCTGTGTGTGTGTATGTACACCAGAATAACAGTGAAGAAGAAAGACAGTCATGTTGATTGCATTTGCACAGACAAGTTTTTCTTTCTCCCTTTGGTATTTAATTTACGATTGATGACATGAAGCCGTGGCACTCAAAGTGAGTTATTACACTGTAGGATTCACAGCCTCTAAAGAACATTTAGGTGGCAGTTGCAAGCATCTGTCTAGTTCAAATGGTTTTATAAAGAAGTTGGAAATTTTTACATCAGATAATGATTTTTGAAAATTGCCTCCCTGAATTGCTTTTGATAATTTTTATGATCACGAAATTTGGAGGTTATGAAAAAAATTTATAAGTTTATTTTCCATTAAATATTGTGAGATTCTGTTTTCATAAAGGTACCCGAAATGAATATCAGTCACCGGGGTTTCTGGAACCTTACCTTAAGGGTCCTGAAAGCTTCACTACTTCATAAAGGGATTTGAAAAGTTGTATTCCTCAATAGATATTTGGAATTCTTGATTTCTCACGGAAGATTGAAATCCTTTATCTCTTATAGGATTCTCGGAATTTTAATTTTCTGAAAGTGATTTGGAAAGTTCTTATTTACCTTAAACGGAGTTTTGAAAATTTCAATTTTGGCAGTTGATTCTAGAAGCTCTAATGTAGAAGGGAGTTTGAACATTTTATTTTTATAAGGATTGAGGCATTTTAACATTTGTTTGGCGATTTTGTTTTCTTACAACAACGTTTGGAAGTTTGAACTTCTCAAAGATTTTGGGCGAGTTTAATCAAGGTGATTACCCTCACCATACAAATAGAACAGCAAGATTGTTGTCGCCAGAAACGATCATTATTTCACACCCCGTGAAAGTGAAATACGATGAACTGTGTGGATTTTTAAGTTTGTATTCAGCATAATGTTCAGTATAATTTGTATTTGATTCATTTGGAGAGTTCGTTGTGTTATTTAAGTAGTCTCAAGATTGAATAAGCAGCGTTTTTAGGGTGAAATCTTCAAGTTCTGTGGAGCGTGAAAATAAACACTAACAGCTCAGTACCTTGTTATTGTAGATATGGTTTGGCAACATTCCTGATGACGAAGGTCCCAAAAAGAAAGGAATTCGCTTCAGGTAGAAACAACACAGCAGCACAGATATGCAGTAAATATGCCTCGCTGTCGAACTTCTCAGTTCCAGAGGTCCTTTATTCCTCATACCGTTGGACTGTGGAACAGCCTCCCAGAGGATGTCGTGCAATTGGAACTTCAGAAAGTTCAAGCGAAAATGCAGCGTATTACTACCGTAATACTATTCTCCATGCATTTAAATATTTTTTATCTGTTTATCTATTTATTAATATTTTTTTGATAAGTGACATCTCTTCTTTCTGTATTTCACTTTACATCCTCTTAATTTTTCTTAATGAGCACCATATTCTTTGGAAGCTTGAATTTCAAGTCAATGGCCCCTGTGGGCTTGTTCCATATGAATAGATTCCATCTACTGAATAATAATAATAATAATAATAATAATAATAATAATAATAATAATAATAATTGTCGTTGTGAAACTTGAATAGATTTGTCCTCACAAAAGCCAACTTTAAGCATAACCGTGATGTTACTTTCAAGTTTTTTTTCTTTAATGACCAGAACCTCTGACTGACGAGTTCATTTCAGCTAGGAAACACGAGAATAGTATTAATTCCATATAGCATAAGGAAAACAGAATGACAACTGAAACAACTTCTAGGAAAGTAATAAAAAATTCCGAGCTTGTGAAGGAACTATGCAGTGGATTACAAATGTAACAAACGGTGGAACCCAAGTCTCTTCAGCGAGCGCCGGGAAACGCTCCGAATGTGGGAAGAAGGAACACTGACAGCATTGCTTTAATCTTAGGTGATGAATATATAGGAATCATGTACGTCCTAGATAATCCAAAATTCTGGATAGCTTTTATCATTTAAAATGTGGACACAAAAGCAAAATAAGCAGTGGAAGTAACGAATGGGGGAAGCAGACAGAAAAGAACGGCATAGCTTTTTATCGTCTCTTACTTGTTGCAAACGATACAAATGTTTCAAGGATTGTCAAGCTTAGAATTTTCTCATTATGTTGCCGTGATTACCAAGCTGACATTTAAAATGTACTCCAGCAAAACAGGTCCGATAACACGCGTCTTTTTATATTCTAAAATTACCTGATAATGATCACGATGCATATAATATGAACATTATTCTCACCAGTCTGCAGTCGGTAAAAATAGGCTTTTGGTTCTTGTCACCTCGCGATGGTAATAACTATGCTCATTTTAATGTTACTTAGTTTCTCTCAGGGATTTTGTAACGGTTTTTGCTAAGGATTTTAGAAGTTGATTTATGTCAGTGGATTCTTGGTATTACCATTTCTTAAAAGAGGATTTAAATGCTTTCATATCTCCAAAGATATTCTGGAAATTCGCAGGTGTTTGAAAGTGGTTTTTTTTTCCTCAAATGATCTTGGAAATTTGAGTTTTTAACAAGAAACGCTGATGTTTATATCTGTTACAAGTAATTTTAACTCATTTTTACACAAGGGATCTAAAAGAACATATTCCATAATGGATTTGGAAACTTTTGTTTCCCTGTCCAAAGCTCCGTTGTATGATGTTTATAAAACGGTTGAATTTCCTACAAAATTTACAGTAATTCTAATGTAAAAATGCCACTTCTTTAATTCCATTAACTTCTCACATGTACTTCTGACACTCATTTATTGCAATGGCTATGGACGAAACATTCGTTCCATCAGAGTTTTAAATATCAACGATTCTTCAAAGTATCAGTTTCTAGAAGAGTACCTTTAGTTTCTACAAGAGTTTTAGAACCTTGGAAAGTGTCACCAGGAGACCATATCAAAGTCACTTAGCACATTTAAAGTCTTTTTTGATTACCCGTGA
>NC_089741.1:1441158-1456158 GCF_040412425.1 Macrobrachium rosenbergii | reverse complement strand
CTTGCAGTGCTCGATCCCCAGGGGAAATTTTCTGAAATGCTGCGAAGGGAGGTTGGATAGTCATGGAGGGAAGTGAAGAGGAAGAATAGCTTATGTGATGATGTGTGTGTTATTCTTCAAACAACAGTTAATAAAACCCAACCGTGGGCCAAACTCTTATCATTGGAAGTAATTGTCAGCAAAGGTTTTGTAAAAGAGGATACTTTTGTAGTTATATATCCTCATTATGAACAATAATAATAACTAAATGTTTTCGAAAGGGGAATACATTTTTTTGGTTAAACTGTCATAACTTTCTTTAATATGACTCTTGGTAGCAGTTTTGGTAAAATAAATGTGGTTTTTCTTTTAGCATATTTCCAGGAGACGCTAGACCTTAATAAAACTAACTTCTGTGTCGCAATAGAGGGTTTCCGATAGGTTCTTTTTTATCATTTTTACTTTTATTGTACCTTCTGCAGTCGCCTGTGATCTGCACAGTACCCATTTACAGTTGTATCGATAAGGTGACGAAATAGTTCTTTGCAAGGTCCTTCGTTCTTTGTATCATCCACATTAATTTTACTGGGTTTTGAGCACTTAGTAGCAACTTCTTATGCGATTCCTTTTGAGGAACTGGGTTTTACGCTCTGCCAGTGCGGCTTTTTAAACACTTCCGTTTCATAACTTGCATCCACAAGTTAGTGAGAGGAATATTTGAGAATAACGCTCTCTCTCTCTCTCTCTCTCTCTCTCTCTCTCTCTCTCTCTCTCTCTCTCTCTCTCTCTCCCAGTGCGATTAAAGATACATGAAGTGCGGGTGCTCTTGAGAATGGAAATGTCTAGTCTTCAACGTAGTTTATTTTACAGTTGAAGGTAACCATAGCGATTTACTTGTCGCAGTTGAGGGTAGAGCAGAGTTCAGAAGTTTTTGAGAACATGATTAAAACTATTCATTATATGATTCTTATGGAGGAGACTTACATTTTGGTAATGTTTCCTTGTAGAACATTAGGAACAGTTGTGAACGAATTGTGTGTTTTCTTTAATGGAAATACAACTATTTCGTCAATCATGCAGTGATGTTGTAATATCAAGGGAATATTTGATGAGTTATTTACTACCCTCCTTTTATATATATATATATATATATATATATATATATATATATATATATATATATATATATATATATATATATATATATATATATATATGCTTTCAACACACTGGGTAATCTTTCATTTGGTTAATTGATTTGCTTTTGTTCATCAAATCAATGGGAAGTTGCAGTACAAAAGGTACAGGTATGTACTCACAAACGACATTCATCTATTGTGGATTGAATATCTGATGAAAAATTAATCTGGAATTTTCTCCTTTTATAATCCGTCTCTTGCTAAGCTTAGTTTGTTTACGTATTATACATAGTTTATCTTCTTTTTAGAGTATATTTCTGTTTCCTATTTGCTGCTGCTCTCATATACTGTAGTATGGCAGTGCCACCTTAACAGTTAGAATTGTTAAAGATTTTTTATTAGCTGCTGTGTGTATTTTATATTAATCTCATTTATTTTCATGTTATTGATGACACATGCTCTTTTTCTAAGAGAATGTACCTCCTTCAATGTTTCATTATTATAATATGTTTTGTGAATATTTTACCAAAGGTATAATGAAAGACATGCTATAATTAAAGATATTATTTTGTGAATATTTTACCAGAGATATAATTAAAGACATATTATGACACTATTCGTAGCTTACAGAGAAATTCACGCCAGTGTAAGGTTTCTTACGCTTGGAAAAGACTTTTGTATTGCAGTATCTAAATACATTCTTGTACCTTTATTCTCGATGATTATCAGAACTCAAAGATTGATCAGATTGGATGTTGACAGGTAATCCACTGGTGTACACTAAGTTTTCTGACCTGCCATCGGTGGTGAACTGTGTTCCTTGCCAGGATAAATAACATATAGACAAGACATGTTATTAGACTGAATATCAGAACTATTAGCAGATTAACATATTGATTGTTTATTGTTCATTAAAAGATAATATAGCACTATATGAACTACATAATGTTATGTTATTTTCACTGTCAAAAACGTTTACAAGCAGATCAGTCACTTTGGAAAATTTTCACAGCGATTTAGTAAACGACTTAAAGTGGAGGATTAATAACTCATATATAGAAAGAGCTCTAAATTGGTTATCAGTAATTACTCCCAATGTTTTGATATCAGGCACTTCTGTATGTACATGAGAGCCAAATACGGTAAAATACAACAACCCTCTTTTGTTGGTGTTTAAGGTGGTACGTTCATCCGTCTGGGAAATTGAATCCCAGTTAAGAGAATTTGGCCGCCCGTCCAAGTTTGACGGAAAACTTCTCTGACGTTACTTATCTGTCACAGAAGAAGAGCGAACTCTCGACGACGAAGTTATTTTCCAGATTGCTCTCAATTTCTCTTATGCGGTGGGCATTTTCGGCGAAGAGAATACATCGACAACGAAATAACTATTGGAATAGGTTTCATTTGAAACTATATATATATATATATATATATATATATATATATATATATATATATATGTGTGTGTGTGTGTGTGTGTGTGTGTATGTCCTGGTCAGGGTAGATGCACAATATATAATTTCGTCAAAGTGATAATATATATATATATATATATATATATATATATATATATATATATATATATATATATATATATATATATATATATATATATATATATATATATATATATATAATAGATTTACAAAGCTAACATACATAGCCAGATAATAGTAAATTTGCTGTATGTTGGAAATATATTATCACCTTGACGAAATTACATATTGTGCACCTATCCTGACCAGGATTCCACCCCATGCTAATTAAGGTTGGTACAAGGGCTACAGTTGACTGAATGAACCCTTGATGGCCGAGTGTATAAGGTGTCAGTTTTTAAAAGTGGTTCACGTCCCAGTCTGAGTAGATGCAATTATCATTTACAAGTCCTTTCGAATGTACATAATTTCCAGGGTTCAATATGAAAGGGCTATTTGTGGCTTAATATAACAGTATAGAATTGTCATACAAACACATACACAAACCAACAAACATACATACACACGCATATATATATATATATATATATATATATATATATATATATATATATATATATATATATATAGTTTCAAATGAAACCTATTCCAGTATATGTATATGTATGCATGTATGTATGTATGTAAGTCTGCTACTCATGTTAGGCTTCAGTGAGACTGAATGGTTTGGATTCCAGATTCTATAATGTACAAAGTGCAATTTATCAAGTACTAGCTTTCGAAGACATACAGTCTTCTTCCTCAGATACTGATGCACTGAGAGACAGCAGCTTACGCTCGGGTTTATATACGCTATATGGGCTCCTTCCAACATCTGCTGTTTTCCTTTTCTCTAATCCGTGGGATGACCTGCTCTTAATCTTCGACTCCTCCTGCCTTCCCTGCACTCTTCTTGATCTCCTTCGTCGAAGACTGCACGGAAGGACAGGTGGAGCTGAAGCTCACCGGGCAGGTCATAACAGCGATTAGATAAAAGAAAAACAGTCGATGTCGGGAAGAGCGCACACACATACACACGCATATATATATATATATATATATATATATATATATATATATATATATATATATATATATATATATATATATATACATACATACATACATACATACATACATACATACATACATACACCCGAGTGTCGCTGTTATCTCCTGTCATCGGTACCTGATGAAGAAGACTGTCTTCGAAAGCTATTGGTAAATTGTACTTTGTAAATTAAAGAATCTGGAATCCAAACCATCTCATATCCTTGAAGCCTAACACGAGTAGTAAGATTTATATGTGCACTGAAATTGAGTGGCTATTTTGTGATGTATGCATGTATTTATATTTTGTGATGTATGCATGTATGTATATATGTATGTATATATATATATATATATATATATATATATATATATATATATATATACATATACATACATATACACATATATATTGACAAATTCTATTACTGCCAATTCAAACGCTGTGAAATGTTGCAGAAATGGCTGAAAATAATGATTGTTATTTTATGGTAACTCGTGGTTGTATAGTTTTTATTTTAAGCGATCCCAAACATCCGTATGTCCTGATTGTGTACCTTCAGAGATATCCAACTGAAGCTGCCACAGAATGTGAAGAGATGATGCGGAGGAATGAAGTAAAGAGTATTTCCAAATACTTCAATGGCGGGTACCCAATGAAAGCATAGTCGACTGGGAAGAACTGAATGGCGCATTTAGATGATTAGTCATTTTCTTTCGTTCCCTAACCAGCGGTCACAGCTTGAGTATTTTTAGGTCTTGACATGAAGAATTAATTCGGATTCCAGTTCGTTTTATGAAAGGAATCTTGCATGGAAATTACAATGCTATTTGCTCCGAGGCTCAGACAGTAATACCGACTCAGCTACCGACTCATTTTGCTATAGAAATGTAATTATACAGGCGTTCCTTCCACTCTCTCTCTCTCTCTCTCTCTCTCTCTCTCTCTCTCTCTCTCTCTCTCTCTATCTCTCTCTCTCTCTCTCTCTCTCTCTCTCTCTCTCCTCTTCAGTGGAAATATAATTATACAGGTATCCCTTACTCTCTCTCTCTCTCTCTCTCTCTCTCTCTCTCTCTCTCTCTCTCTCTCTCGTTTGTTCTTCCAGTTTTGTCAGCCCTTGAGCGATTGGCTCCTCAGACAAAACAGTCTATTGGATTTCGTAGGAGGTAAGCGCGTCAATAGAGATGAAGATAAAACGTCGGTGCAGATACCGGACATAACCTTTTTATTGCCGAGGTTTTTCAGGAAGTGACGTAGATGAAGTATGAACTATAACAACTTCAGATGAAAGACAAAGAAATACTTGGGAACAAAGTAGCTTCAATAATATTGTTTCTTTCCATTTTTCTTTATTCGACAAACCACATTTTGCTCTGTGGAGTGAAGTTAAGCGGTTTTAATTGATGATTTTAATTTAGAATACAGAAATCTACCGGCGCGTCAATTGACCAAGAATGAATATTATATATATATATATATATATATATATATATATATATATGTGTGTGTGTATGTATGTATATATATATACACATATATAACCCAGTGTATATACCCAAAATTCCTTCGTGAAAACTGTACATAAACCATTGCTGTTGATTCACTGGATCATAAACCATGTATAGGTACGTGAATCATCGCTGTGAATTTATTGGTACATCTAATCTGCTGGTGCACAAATCACCACTGCGAGTACCGTAGACCAAAAATCACCATCGTTAATTTTTTGGGATACAAATCATCGCTGTGAATTTGTTGGTACACAAATCGTTGCTCTTCAGACTTGATGCACAAATCATCGCTACTAATGCGTTGCTAATATATTGACAGACAATTCAGCAATGTTAGTATTTGGTACACAAATCATTGTTGTTAATCTGTGAGATGTGTCGCTTTTAAATCTTTTTTGTATCATTTCTTTATTATGTGTAATCCCAAACACCTCAGTACTAAATACTTAGTCTGTGAGTGGTATGACGTCTAGTGTTGTTTCTTCTGTGTTAAGAGAGGCAACGTTAAGGCTTTTATTGGCATTCAAACAAAAAGAAAATAATAGCGAAGCTACTATTGTTTAAACAACAATTAGAAATTTCCCTTTCTGGTACTCGTCACTGCCTTCGGTATAGGCGTTCTTTCATAAGAAATATTAATTTCTGCCATTTTTTCAAGGCGATGTCGCTTGTGTAGTCAAATCCTCAGAATCTTTCAGAATGTATGCTGTAAATCCTAATAGATCTTGTGAGCTATCGAGTTGTTCCTGTTATCTTGTATAGGGTAGAGTAAGAAGTAGTAGCGACATGCAGTTGGAGTGACTCCAGTAAGAGGCACTGTGATAATTGTATATAATTTATTTCATCACAAAATGGATACAAAGACTTCATAGGTTTCAAGTTTTTATATCACTGTTATTAAGGACAGGTCAGTTATTTAGTAGTTCACTGGAGATAACTTTTAGTTGTAAAGACAGGTCTGTATGTTTATAAAGTCATAAGATAGCATGCAACTATGAGAACTTGAATTTAAGAAAGATTTTACATACTTCCCTTAAACTTAGCATAATTACCGTCATTATTGTTATTGTTTCATTGTTTCTACCACGGTAATTGCAACACCTTGTCATCCATCTTCTTGTTTAGGAGTGGATGTTGAAATTCATCTTCTGTCAACTGATGTACGATTGGTTCGGATTTTTAGCCATGGACCTTCGTTTCAAGCCGGGCTGAAATGGCTTGAAACTTTCAGCTGTTGCCCATTCCGTCATATTGGAAATGAATTACTAGTTACGAGAGAGAGAGAGAGAGAGAGAGAGAGAGAGAGAGAGAGAGAGAGAGAGAGAGAGAGAGAGAGAGAGATTCTGTACTTTGTTCTCACATTCGGGAATAGCACACGCACTGGCTACAAACGAATTGAACGATAAGCAATAGCACAAACTTTTCTTCCTAGTTAAGGAATTAAATTGAAATAAGTGAAATAGGGAGCAGAAAATTTGCATTACTTTTGGATCTAATTTCAAATATGTAATTATTCAATTATTCGTTATCTTCTTGGTACCACAAGGATCTGACAAATATATCAGGCATGGTTTTTTTTTTTATTTAACGGAAATAGAGATGAAAAGCAATCGTCATCAAAGAATGTGTGTGTAGCTGGCTCTTAATATCTCAGAACTGTGTATGAATAGACGGCTGCAGTCATCTTTACAAACTTTACTGTAGTGGACCATTTTAGGGTTATGAGAGGATGCGGTGGCACGAGACAGAAAGGAAAGGTTTAATATAAGAAGGATTTACAATTTAGAATCATTTTGAATTCTTCTTTCGTGATGCAAGCTGCCTTAACACAGACTACCGGAACTTCAGAATTTGTCGTTCACAGTGCCACAGAATTGTCCATGAACCTATCTAAACATTTTTTTTTTAGCAATATATCTTCAAGATATTTTTATTTACACATAAAACAGTCCAAAACAGTATATAACTCCCTTCCACCTATCCAGACTTAGAGTCATACAGACTTTTTTTATAAGTTTATGACAATTTGTCTTTCATAGTGCCATACAAGCGATGAACAAAATTATCAATAAACCAATCTAAAAATTTTATTTTAGTAATATCTCCTCAGGATATGTAGTGTTTTGCATTATAATAAGGTTACTCGATCTACAGTCTCTAGTTCGCTCGGCGTTTGTTATTTCTAACAAGACAATTGTCACCGGTGTTTCTTTAAGCAAGCTCTCTCAAAACGTGTGATTGCAATGTGATGAAACTTGATAGATACATTCTTCAGATGACCCTCTCGCGATAAGTAACTTCAAGGAGAAATCTGCCCCAAAAAATTACTTTTTGCTAACGAAACTAACGTACGCACTATACCAGACGGATTTTCATAGCTTTCTCAGTACCATTAAATTATAAGTTAGTTCCTTAATGAATAACTTTACCATTTTTTATCCCTAAAGGTACAGATCACAGGACAGGTTATGTAATAGTTTTTTATATAATATTTTTCATTCGTTTTTATAACCACCAATGGTAACGGGTTCATATTTTCAGAGTTGACTGGAACTGGAGGACCTGTGCTCTCCGCTGAGTTCTTTTTAAATGAATTTATAGTTACACACACACACACATATATACATAATTATATATATGTGTATGTTTGTATATATATGCTGTGCGTGGGCCAAGAGAGAGAGAGAGAGAGAGAGAGAGAGGAGAGTTTGGTATTTTTAATTTCCATCTCTTAATTGACACTCGGGGGTAAAAAGAAAGTCTTCGGAATAAAAGTCCCCCTTTTGTTACAATTCTCATCTGCCATTGGAGGTTCAGCCCCGGCACAAGTTTCTGGAGAAAAATGTGACAAATTTCTCTCTCATATTTACGACTTTCACGTTGGTGAAAAGTGTTTTTGTGGATCCTGGCACCGTTCGTTATAAAGTTGTGCTTTTCCACTTTCGCTTTTTTCTTGACTGTGTTATTAAGAATCATTTCTGAATGAAATAGTATGCGCTAAATAATATATTATTTAACTATTAATTTGCGAATGTAGAGGCGCACGACTCTCTCTCCCTAGAGCACTTGGTATTACACAGAAAAACACGAAAGACTGACGTTTCAGAGTTTCAGAATACTGATATAGTGTGAGACTCGGGAAACCATTTTACCGGATGATAAAGCATAATGCTTAAAACTAAGGCATTCTAACGGAAACATAACGGTTGCAAAGGCTCCTGCAAGATCTTTGTTGAATGGTCTTGTCTATTTTGCTTTACTCTAACCATAATTGCGTTCAGTAAAAAGGTAACCAGTACCAATAATATTTGCTCGTTTCGTATGTCCTTGATTTGAAAATATTTCCAGGCTTTGGCGACTTTTGCTGTGAAGCGTATTGTCGCATGCTTACGATAGAAAATACCTGTACATTAGTTCATTTGGTAACTGTATCATTCTGTATAAAATCGCGTTTTATGAATGTAATTCATTTCCTATTATTAAGCTGGCAAAGATGTTGCAAAAATATTAAGGTCCTATATGAACAGCACAATCATCTATTACAGTGTTTATTCATGTGCAAGATTATTATTTGGAAAGTGACCGGTGACAGCCATCCATTGTAGTTAAATGCGATAAATTTAACATACAAAATGGTATCTAGTCATCAGCAAACCAGCGGACAAATGAAAATCGAGCAAATATTAGTTCTAGTGGTTTCTCCATGCTGTCGGTAGTTTTGTCCCTGTCTCTGCTTAGGAGTAAACTGATTGCACGAAGACAGTTCATTGTAAATGATGTAACAGGTTCTTGCAGTTAGAGTTAACGTTAACGTTCACCTTCTTTCGTGGCTCAAAGAAGCTGATTTATTATTGTTAATTAGCATTTACCTAACTTACTATTTCATATGGAAGTGAAGCGTTCAGTTTAACTAAAAGTGAAAGCGAGAATGTAAGTGCTGAAACGAATTGCTTACGCAGAAAATGCCACTATGGAGATTTGCAAAGTAGAGAAATATGGGGACACTTATAAGTGGTAAAAATGTTAGGGCATGTGAAATGGTGGATCATGGTGTTTTGAGATGGTTCGGTTATGTAGAAAGAATGGAGGACGATAATTTGGGGAAAAGAAAGTAAAATTAGGAAGGAGGAGGCGAGGAAAACATGGAAATATCCGGATTGTCGAATTGGACAAGGAGGACTTTTTATATTACTCTTCCTGACTTGGCCCTCATCATTAGAACGTGGATCACGTCTCATACATGTATCACATAACACACACCCAAAGAAGCTTACAGATACCTTGTTTAGTCTACTTGAAAGCGCGAGAGTGCGTGCAAGATAGTGATGAAAGGTGCTGTTTGAGCATTGGGATTCGATGTGCCGTTGATGAATTTGTGTTCTTGTATGCAAGGGCAAATTTTCTGCGCAGTGGGTTGGATCATCCCCTTTCCCTTAAGGCAAAGAAGGAAGATTCATGAAGCTATCAACAGTCCAAAAATTAAACAGATGCCCATTTGAAATTACCAAAAAGGTCAAATTAATTTATGAAAGCGAAAGTACTGATGGACCAGGGGTTAACTTTTGCATTGACACGTTATTGATTGTATCAAGTTTATGAGAACTCCTTTCATTTCTTACGTGTGAAACACGGTTGGGCGCAGATACACTTGCTGACCGCTTTTGTGTGTTTTTCTCGTGATTATTTCATTTTCATTTCTCCCGCTGATTGGTGGCCGGTAATTTCTACGTTGCCTTTAATTGTCTGAGGTTGCTTGGTGCTCTGATTTTTGGATGACTTAAGTATCGAGTTTGGTTTTAGGATAAAATGACAGATTAGTTTGTGGTATTAGTGATTGTGTGATTAAATACTTGGTAAAAAACGATTTTTAATCTTGAAAAATCTTTTGATTACAGGCTGCTGTAAATGTGGCATTAGTACCATTCATTGTGGTTTGTCTGTTGTATGAAACTTTGTTCCTTATGGAGTATGAATATTAGATATATTATGTTCAGTAGCGCTGCCTCTCCTTTTCATCACTACTTGGTGAGATTCCCCCCCTCCCCCTTTTTTCTGAAAGTCAGCTGAAATCTTGTTAAAATCTTGTTAACCGAGACCCGCAAAACCATTCATGCATATTACTGTAGCTTAACAAAATGGTTCCCTGTAATTATTATTATTATATTATTCAGTTTGTATAGAGTTTTCTCTATTTTTCTGATAACTGATTTTTCTAGGTTACTGCATTCTGCCAGTAACACAGAACGCAGTAACCCAGAAAAGTCAATTATCAGAAAAATAGAGAAAACTATACAAACTGAATGCCACTGATGCAGCTGTCACTTTCAACACCACATGTTTAAAAGGGTCTACTACATATTATTATTATTATTATTATTATTATTATTATTATTATTATTAAAAGCAATGAAGAACAATCACGTTCTTTAAGATAAGATAAAATAAGCACCTCCTCTTGCGGGTTAAGTCTTGGTACATTGTTTGAAATGCAGTTAAAATTCTCATACGATAAAGACACTTAGTGATTGTAAGTGTATTTCTAACAATAACCCGCAAGAAAGTATCTTATTTTAGCAATATTATTATTATTAGGTAAGGTGTGCTGCGAGCCTTTGTTTTTATCAGAAACTTGTACAGTCAGGTATGAGGCTGAAGTACAGCAGAGAAGACATAATTGATTAGTTTATCTCGCACCCTACCTCGACTCCTTTGCTCACTCTGGATAGGGAACACTATCAATAATCATTATGAATATTTACCA
The DNA here is from genome assembly GCF_040412425.1 of Macrobrachium rosenbergii. Taxonomy (NCBI): domain Eukaryota; kingdom Metazoa; phylum Arthropoda; class Malacostraca; order Decapoda; family Palaemonidae; genus Macrobrachium; species Macrobrachium rosenbergii. The sequence continues at coordinate 1,445,242 of NC_089741.1, read as the reverse complement.
ATAATGAGTCTAACCATGGCCCCAATCTTTCGTTGTCACAGCACTTTATCCTTCCAGTGTTCTGATGTTACTAGTTGCACCACTTTAATTTTTTTATATGTATAATAGAGAGAGAGAGAGAGAGAGAGAGAGAGAGAGAGAGAGAGAGAGAGAGAGAGAGAGAGAGAGAGAGAGAATATGAAAGCTAAATCTTATTTATTAGTGCAGACAGTAAGCCAGATGCGGAGATGTAGTGAATATGTAAAGAAATGTGTGATAACAGGAGACACATAAGTGTGACAACGTTTCTCGGAATGACAAAGTAAGAACCGAATTGTTGTGTTATAGGACGACGTACTAAACTCTCTTAACTCAGAGAACTGATGTTGTATAAAAGTACTGGAATGAACTGGAAATATGGGAAATCGCACCAGGGTAGTTGATCAGGCAACATCGAGAGTACTTCTTGCATGGGAGCGGAATAGCATAGCGACTTCGAAAGAGTGTGAATGTGATGCAGCCATGCCTTCAGTGTGGCGGCAGAATGTAACTTCCGGGTCTTCTTGTGGTGCATAATGCCATGACAGCCAGCAAAGCACTTGCTGTTTGTAAGTCTTCTTCTGTATACAGAGATGATTGTATTATTCCTATATGTTTTGCCACTTTTGTCTAAATGTCAGCCTCTTCTCGGGATTTATAATCTTGAAGACAAGATAGCTTGAAGGGTGGCTTTTTTCACAAAATAGTGAATATGTGCTAACTGCTACTTTTTTTTTATCATCGAAAGCATATAGAATAAAGGTGCTGTTCTGCCACACTGCCAGTACCACATGTCTTTGGTTCCTGTTTTGCAAAACGGCGAAATGGACTCTTTTGGTTGCCGATGCTCATAAGTAAAGAGGGGGTCAGGTTTTTTTATACAATTTAAAGTCACTTCGAGCAATTGCTTGAGAGGGAATTCGGCTTTTAGGAGATAGATGGGAGACAGCATCCACCGAACTAAGCAGAGTTTAAATTCTTTATCCTAGTGCAGCATCAGCATCTTCTCGAGAGAATAGGTCTTCTTTTCGTCGTTAGTTAACGAAGGACAGATGACCTTTGTAGTTGCAATGCAAGCCTGTGTTTCAAATGAATCAACCAATGAGTTAATGATGAATTGGTATTTCTCACTGTGTTTGTCTTAGTGAAAACTTGCTCCTAGTTATTTGGTCTTGCATTTGTACATTACTAAATCAAAATAGATATATGCGTTATGTGAATTGAATTTTTTTATTATTATTTTTGTCCCAGAGGTATAAGTTCCATTGTACAGTGGAAAATATTGCTGATAATTATACTTCATAACGATTTTTGACAGTGTACAAGAATAAAACCATCGACGCTGTATATACACACTTTAGTTTTTTTATTCTTAGTACATGATTAACATACAAGTACTTTCGCGGTACGTGCTTATAGCACCACAGTTTACATTCCCAAAGCTGCGTTTGGTGCTAAAACCAAGAAGAAATTTGAAAAGGTGAGGATCGGTTAATATGAATCTCGGTGAAATTTTGGGTAGGGGATTGAGGCGTTGTACTATTTATGTTCCGTTTCATGGCTGCCAATTTTGGCCTGTTGATTCACTATTATTTTCCCGTGATCGTGGCTTTCGTTTACGTAATGGTTATTTCACAGACGATTACAGAGTGAGTATCACAGACTCTCATGTTCGCCTACAGAGAAATTATTTTAGTGTTTACGTCTTCCCGAAGTCTTAGAGTGACAGCCAGTAAATGCTGAAGGTTTCTGTGATGCCTAGAAAGTCTAGTTTTGAAACACTATGTCGAGACTGCTAGATAGTATATCGTTACTGTCTACATCAGGAAACGTGTTATCTTGCTATGATACGTTTCACGGAAATTTACTTTGTAAGAGATGCTAGTTCCGTAAGTCTTTCATTTTGTGTGCGTGTGTGTGTGTATGCGATTATCTAATTATTTTTGTCGAGTCTATGATAACAATAAAAAGAAAAGAAAGTTGAATCAATTAGAGATTAGGGTCCAACAACAAAGGAAGCAACCTATACAGTTCTTTCAAACGCCAAGTCGAAATCGTTAAACAGTAGGGAGTACTGAAGCAGCTGCAGAATCCCGAATCTTTTGAAAAGGAAGATTTGCAACGAACGTGGAAATTACCAGTCTGAAAAATGCTCAGGTCAAACAGTGTCCGCAGTAAGATTATTTGGTAGCGATTTAATCATATCAGAAAGAACGATCATGGAATGGTATGATATTTTAAACTGAAGGATGGAGCTTATATAAAGATTGTCGGATTTGTACTATTTAATGCTTGTTTTCGTTCAGTTAGGATAATATTCATTTTTTTATTGTTATGCATGTTCTTGTAAAGCTTTAGGAAATTTCTGTATCAACAAGTATATATATAGGATAATCTATTTTCAGTGTTAGGGTCCATCGTCATGTTTAAAAGATTCTGCAATATTGTATAGAAAAACATTATATTTATGTAACTTTCAATTTTATAACCAGACTACTGATGATTTCTTTGAGGTGGAGAATTGGAACTCGTCACGATTATTTGTGTATATATATATTCATATTATACATAAACTTTTGGCTATGTTCTTTTGTTAGCCTACCGTCAATTTTTTTTGTTTAAAGACATGTTGAATGTCGACTGATTAAAAGTAAAGGGGCTGTGTTGTGTTGAAGATTTTTCCGCTTGTGTTAAATCAGAAGAGGTACATACAGTAGAGCATATGAATAGTTTGAATTCATTTGTGTACATGTTGGTCACTCTAAAAGTGTGCTCGTGACTTGGCTTTCCTTGGTAGCCTTCGGTGTTTAATTACGTCTGTGACTTCATCCAAGCGCGGCTTTGTTAGGGCAAGTTGATTACTTTGCCTTTGCCTGCAATTTTAGGGTAGCGACTGAATTTAGAGCTTTGTGTGAGCAAAGTGATGAAGTTGACGTGAGGACTCTTGCTTGTGAAAAAGTGGACAAGAAAGAAGTCCAAACTCCTGTTGATAAATACAACTGTTGGTTTGGGTCCAACTTTTAGCCATTTTTAGTTTGCTTTGAATTTGGGTACATTTCCCTTTGTTTTATCATCCCTGGAATAAGGAGCAGTAAATGCGAATTGGAATTTGTATCCCTGAGGAACTTCAGTTCATTTTATATATATATATATATATATATATATATATATATATATATATATATATATATATATATATATATATATATATATATATATATATATAGTATGTATATATATATATTATATATATGTATATTTATATATATTATATATATAAATTCGTCTATCTTTTAGCCATTTTTTAGTTTGTCTTGAATTTGGGACCATTTCCCTTTGTTATACTATTCCTGGAGTAAAGAGCAGTAAATACAAACTGGAATTTGTATCCTTGAGGAACTTTAGTTCGTATATTTTCCTTGGATGTTGTATATTTTAATTTCCGTGGTATCCGAAAATTGAGAAATATGCCACTACTTTTACCCAGGCCTCTCTCTTTTATCGTAATATAGAGTTTTCCTTTAAGAGAAGTTGGAGGTAAAATTATATTTTTATGCGATAAATTTCAGCGTCCCGTGATGGAGCGCCGCTGTCTCGAGAGTTACCTCCTCTTCGGTGTTGAAGTTTTTCTCATAACTTTGGACCTTGAGCTTTCTTTTTTTTTTTTTTTTTTTTTCTTTAGCAAACCCCCCGTACAGCTGATTCTTCTTTTAATGAGGTTACTTTCATTGGCTGGAACTATCATTGTACTTCAGCATCGCTATGAAATTTGACAGAAAGGTACCTGTGGTCCTCTTATTATATAGCCAAAATCATTTGTAACATTAACTCATTATGTATTGTCATGTTCATGACGATCAAAAAATTGTAAAATTCATCGTCAACTAGACATAGATATGTCGCTGAATATAACCATTTTTTTTTTTTTTTTTTATAGAAATGACATTATTTAAAGACAGTTCCGAGTATAAGTTGCCTCAAGTCCTTGAGCATCTCCCCCAAAATGGTAGGTTATTTAACATGCATAACTTCTTGCCTAAATTCCAGTTTACTAGTTTTTAGAGAA
>NC_089741.1:1416158-1436158 GCF_040412425.1 Macrobrachium rosenbergii | reverse complement strand
ATTAAGTCGATGATTTTGTTCATTGTTAGTTGAGTAGATGTTTTGGTGTTTTTCTTTATTACTTGTTCGCTGCGGTGGAAACTCAATAATCTGGCAGGTTTACAAACGCTGTTTGGAACGCTCTTCGCATTTTGTGATTATTAGGCCGTATTTTTTTGTTTTTTTTCTTTTTTCTTATGACATGGGACTCCAACTTGTGAGTATGATGGCAGTGAACTAATTGGTGTTTCAAGTTGACTTGTTTGTTGCATACACCCTACCGTCTAGGACATGGTCTTAGACCATGCTTTAGGATTTTCCAGGCCAGGGGCTTCGAGGTCGCCTCAGGCCATGTGACGTAATCATAGAAAACGGAACGTTTTCTACCTGAGGGCTATAGCAAACCGCACCCCTTTATATGTGAGACTGAAACCAAAGACTTCAGTTGGTTTAAAGTTTTCCTGTCCCCCTGAGTATGACTCTGCATATGATGTCATATTCAATAAATTGAAAATAATTGAAAGAGACATACGAGGATTTCAAAATATATCAAATAACAGAGCTGCTGTGAACTTTCTTGAGGCTAATGTTTTTGACGTCTTTATACGAGAGTATGAAGACAGAGTGTTTAATTTTGGTAACGGGGAAAAGTTCATAGTAGTTAATCTGAGCAATGTGTATACCTATGTATCAAGACGTTATGCACCATTTGATTTGGAAGACTCCCTTTTAACTAGTGTCTTCAGCCAGGATGGAAAAGTCCTCCATCTAAGACTTAACACTTTTTCTCATTGGAGGGCAAGTGGTCTGTTAAATGAAACACGCACTTTGAAAACGGAAATAAAGAAAAAAACCCCGTCCTCCATAAATATGTGGTTATAATGTTTTTCTACATAAAGGCCAAAAAAAGACGTGTTGCTAATGCGGAAGAGGCTCTCATATGGTAGTTATATAATTGTAACATGGATAATGAACCGAAGGTAAATATTTTCAATTTGAATGATTTCCCAGCAGTGCCCGGTAAGGATTCTGATAAGGGTGATGCACCGGAAGGAAATGGAACTTCTGGTATTCAACACGCAAAAGATAATGAAGGAAATGCGGAAGAACCACGTGATGAAAATATGGGCAGTGACAAAGAAGAATCTAGCATCCTTGAAAAGGACCAGATGGATAATATATGCGAAGCAGTAGAAGAACAACTTGTAACCGTTCCCTTATCCCAAAGTGTTGATGATGTTGCTGGAAATTTAGTTGAAATAGAAGATAAATCACAAGACTCGGATCTTAATGTTACAACTAATAATGACAATATAAAGGAAACTGACAGCGACAGTCACATTTTTGCAATACAAAGTGCACCCGAAGGTGCTTCTCAGGTTATGGAAATAACTGATGATGAGGAGGAGCCTCCCCACAAGACGAACCTCGTGCTCCTTATATATACTCTTGGAAGTCTCTCTGCCGTTGATGATGATAAAAATGAAGAACTGGGAGGTCTTGAAGAAATTAGTGTAGCGGCTTCAGTGTATAGGAATGATGAATCTGTGGATGATATTGCTGAAGAATGTGATATTGATATAGAGATAAATAAAGTGAGTGATACTGAGGTGAGTGATGTTGAAGATGATTCGAAAAATAATGAATAAAGGCTCAGACATGATGTTAGAAGGGCAGTGGAATATAGATTTAGAATCTGTAGGGAAATTTAGGCTCACTAAAGGAAAATCCACTAAAAAGCAAAAGGAATGAAGCAAAAATGAATGGGAGAGGTAGGTTGTCAAAGAAAAAGAAAATGTAATTGTTTAATTTTTCCGGCTTTATAATGGCTCTTTCAGTTGCCAACTTAAATATTAATGGCTTAAATGAGGTAAATAAGCAAACGAAGGTTGTGTCCCTTATCATGTACTATAAAATTGACATTCTGCCAATTCAAGAGCATAATGTTAAAGATATTTCAATTTTGAGTTATTTCACTAATTTTGCGAGTATAGTGTTTAATCCATCAGTCAATATAAAAGGAGGCACAATGATCTGTATAAATAATAAAACCAGTATAAAACTTTTAACCAAGGAAATGGACATTATTTTGGTAGAATTGTGGGTGTAATAGTATATTACAGTAAATGTATTATTTCTATTGTAAATGTGAATGCTCCATCTGGTACAAGTAAATCTGCTGAAAGAAAAGACTTTTTTTGAATGAAATATTGTACTACCTGAGACAATAATGATTATCTAATTTGTGGAGGTGACTTGACTGTATAACGCACACAAGAGATTGCAGTAATAATAACAAAGTCTTGTCTAAGTCTATGAGTACTCTTGTAAAAAACCTTACTTTGAAAGATAATTACAAATTCTCAAACAGAATACCAGAGTACACTTATATACGTGAAAACCATGAGTCCAGAATAGATAGGCTATATGCTGTAAAATTATTTGATAAAATAATATCTGCTGACACCGTTTAATTAAGTTTTTCAGATCATAGTATGGTTGTTTTGAGGTTAAACATTAACGCATAAAATTTGCACAGGGTATTGGAAGTTAAATGTGAAGGTTTTAGATTCTGATGAAATTGGAGAAAATTCTGTGTATGTATGGCAGTGTCTAAGCAGAAAGAAGGGGCATTTGATAATCTACTTGTATGGTGGGACTGGGCAAAATTACAGTGTAAAAATTTCTTTGTCAAATTGTGTAAAAAGATATCACAAGAAATGTATGGCTTGCTGAACTTACTACAAACAAGATTACGTCATTTTTATGACATTAACTACAAAACTGGTGTAAATTGTGACGTTATTAAACTTATCAAGAATAGGATTTGTGACATCCAGAATGAAATTTTAGAAGGTATAAAGATAAGAGCCAAACTAAATGACCTTACAATGGGTGAAAAAATATCTGCACATCTACTTGGTGCCGAAAAAAAGAAAAATCATGCTAGCATTACTAGCATAAAAAACCAGATGGTTCCATAATAGAAAGCACAGAAGGAATTTCTGTTTTTATTTATTAAGGAGCATTTTGGAAGATTGTTTAGTATGGTCGGAGGTCAGGAAAAAAGTCAAGACTATTTTCTTAGCTTCTGTTTTGGACCATGAAGATGTAAATTTGTTAAGTAGAGATTTAGAGGAAGTTGAGGTTTTCGATGCTATCAAGAGTATGTAAATCACCTGGATATGATGGGCTTCCTATAAAATTCTACAAAAAGTTTTGGTGTATAATAAAGTCTGATATTATGGAGGTGTTCAAATCCATTGTCACTATGAAATATATGTCAGATGGTCAATACTTGGGTATAATAAAATTATTAGCTAAAACAGGAGATTTATCGTTGGTGGAAAACTGGAGACCATATCTCTGCTGAATCTTGACTATAAAATCTTTGCTAAAGTTTTAGCAAACAGATTGAGATGTGTTACTGGGAAGATTATCTCCCCAGAACAATATTTTGCAGTGAAAGGAAGGTCAATGTGAATATTAATAATACGATTCGAGATGTAACTTGCTTGCAAAAAAAAAAAAACAGTCAAGACTTGGCAATCTTGAGCTTAGACTGGTCCAAGGGCCTTTGATGGGGTTGATATGGATTTTGTTTGTAAAGTAATGGAGAAATTTGGGTTACCAGATGAATCTGTGGCCCTAGTCAGAATTATGTATAAGGATTGTGAACGTTGTATTTTTGTAAATGGGTTTGTTAGTTCCCTATATTATTGTACATTTCAAGAACCTTTATACAGGACAATAAAGAGGAATAACAAGGTAGTAGGGCTAAGCCTTCCTAATACTGTAGTATATGTCTTCAGGGTTATGCAGATGATTCATCTATAATTTTGTCAACTGATGATTCAGTTAGAGAGTATTATAAGGATATACAATTGTTTGAACTTGCGACAGGCGCACAGCTGAATAAGGACAAAACTAATATAATTGGTTTTGGTAAATGGGAATATCGGAACATCTGCCCTCTTAGTTGGCTGAAAACTGTTGAAAGTATAAAAGTTCTTGGTATAGTTTATTACAGTGATTTTGAGGTTACGTGTGAAGAGAATTAGTCTCGCGTCGCTAAAAATATTGAAATAACAGTAAGTATGCTTAGTCAAAGACAATTATCGATTCTCCAGACGGCTATTATTATTAATTCTCTAATTTTGACCAAAGTTTGGTATATTTCTCACACCTTGCCTCCCTCAAAAAAGTACATTGCTCAAATGAATATGCATATTTTCCCATATATCTGGAGGGGCACTTATCATCCTGAAAGCAGAGATACTCTTTGTTTATTTAGAAAGGATGTTGGTTTAAATAATTTGGATTGGAAGATGAGAATAAGCTTTTTGTTGGATTTGAAGGAAATAAATGAGGTTTCATTTGTGTCAGCATCATTTTATTCAGTAGTAATTGATGTAATCAGAAAAGTTTGTCGTTATGAAAAATTTCCTAACTTGAGCAGTAAAGACTGCTATAATTTTATAAGGCCAGAAAATGCACCAAAAGCTGAAGAGAGTATCCACTTTTGGATTAGAAAGTGGTATGGGAGCGCATAAACAAACCTTTCATTGGTATCATGGAAAGAGAGTTTGCTTTTAAATATGCTCATGGGACCTTGGCGACCAACAGTCGGTTGAAAATTTTAAATGTCAGAAACAGTGATAAATGTGATAATTACGAAGATGTTGAATACATGTTGCATACTTTTTATTTTTGTAGTCACATAAAAGTAGCATTGATGTATTTCAGAAGGGGCTCTTTCATACTTTTAACATAAAGAGACAGTTTTTTTAAATACACTATATTCAGTTTCAAGTATAGGACAAAAAAGGATCATAACAGTGCCACTGTATTAATTGTAGGGTACTTGTATGCTGTTTGGGTCAGCACAAAGAAACGTTATACGAAAGAGGAAACAGATGACTTTGTTAAGAGCAAATTTTGTTACGATAGGTGGCTATTGAAAAATAATTACAAAGAAAGAATAAATAAAATGTTCACAAAAGAGTACATTAATTACTGTTTTTGAGTAACTAAATTTAAAAATAAAAATTCGTACCAGGAACTTTATGAAATGCTATGGGCTTATCTAGAAAATTAGGCAAGGATATAAGTATTACTCGGAAGGTTATAAGAATTGTTACGAGGGTTATAAATATTGTAGAAATTCTTTGATTTATTAAGCATTGATGTATGTACTGTGTAAATATATTGTAGTCCTGGTAAGAAGAAAAGTTATCATTGTAAAATTATGTAAATACTATGAAATAACTGTAAAACTGCGTTAATGCATTTTTCTAATAAAAGATAAAAAAAAAATAATCTGGCATTTTCTGCAGTGCCAGGTAATTTAGAATAAGTGCATTGTCCTTGATTGATAAACTGGAAAATTCCAATTAAATAGTCTTCTTCAGAATCAAGTTTTCTCCTGCAGACATTTTGGGTCTGGTGTAAGTTTTGCCACAGTACGTTCTTGGGGTCGGATGGTGTGAAGTTGGGAATACAGCGTATGTAGGTGTCGCTGTTGGTAGGTTATAAAATGTGGCAGACAGGGACAAAAGTGCCTCCATTCTGTAGATGATGTAACCCTTCTTTCCTCGTTCATTTCGTTACACCCTCTTTTTTTTCTCTCTCCTCGATTTGTTCTAGCTGTTTATCCTTTTGTATTAATTCTAGTCCTCCCTCTTTGTATGTCTGTGTCTTCATTTTGTTCATGTACATTTCCTTAATACATTTGCTGCTGCACTAATCATATTAGGTCTGCTTCTTCTGTCATGCCTATGTCACTGGCTGCTTCATAGGAAAAGACCAGGAGTCATTGGACTGGGCTTATACTGCAGATAGATTCTGTCAAAGACAACACGCTGGGGGGATCTTGGAAAGCCACACCTCGTTTCACATTACCCTTCTGTATCCATACTTGCTTTGCCACTTTGTTCTGCAATATTTAGATGGCAGGAGGCGTAGCCACAAAGAATTTAAAACAATACAAAACATTAGGTTAGATTAAGACTCATAGTTGCAGGATAAAACAGATTATATGCACATGTAGCATGAGACAAAAGGTGAAGGTAATAAGATACTTCTATATACGATTGGCAAGGTACATACATGAACTTGAACATTGAATTACGGTCTAGGTTTATCATAGGATAGACGACTTCTGAAAATGATCTCTCGTAGTTCGAAGAGCTGATATTTATTTGTATCTGTTAAGATAACTGGAAGGAGGTGACGTGGCAAGAGTACGCTCGCATGACAGGGAAGTTCTCCAGCTGTCCCAGAGACCTCGAATCTGATGCAACATTAGTGTGGTGTTTCATCATCTTGGAAGTAGGAGGAGGTGTTTGAGTGTTCGGAATGTAACAGTGCGATATCAGTTTAGTAGCAGTTCCTGCGATACTAATACTGAGTATATTGACATTCGACTCCTCAGTACATTTAAGTATACTGTAATGCTGTATACCTATGACTGCCATGTAACAGCCATACTTGGTAAAGATATTTCTGTTGTTACCTTTATTTTCTGTAATTTCTGGTAGATATTTTGTTTACATTTGATTTTTAGATCAGTAAGTCTGACAAAGGAGAGGGCTCGGTTGGAACCTGCTGAGGATAGAGGGTCAAGAGGGAGGCAAAGGATTAGATGGCGTGACAAGTGAGGGAGTACAGTATTTAGAGAAGAAAGATTTAATGGAGGAAAATGCTTTCGATAAAAATGGTTGAAGACGCACCGAGGCAAACGAAAACTTATCATCGGGGATGAAGGAGAAGCTTCTGACAAAGATGGTTTGTAACTGATCAGTTTTGACTGGTTTTAGGTATTCCTCTCTAGTCTTTTTGTGTTGGAATAAATTAAATGATGTTTATCTCTTAAGTCGTAGTGGGCCCTTGTGTATCACCAGTTGTGTTTACGTGATGCTTTTTTCAGATGTTGCGCCAGCAGAGTTGTTTGAAAGTCTGAAAAAGAGAGAATTCGAAAACTTGGTCCGTGCAGCAAGGAAGTTTAAGGCAAAAAACGACAAGAGGCTGCGATGTTTAGGCTAATGGTTTGGCGCAAGCGACCTCTATGCCCTCTAATGACTTTCAATATCTGCGTCCGAGTCCCTTGGGAGTCTTTTTCCCCTTGATTACATATATATTCACCTGGTAGAAAGGAAAAGTTGCGAATTTGGTTAAATTCGTTTCATGTTGTACGAACCTTGTATGCCATGGTACTAGCATTTTTATGTCGCTACAGTTAGGTCTTGGCAAATCACGAAGTCAGTTTTCGAGTAAATTGCCCAAGATTAATCATGTCAGGCTTAGATGATTACTGTACTCTTGCGATAAAATTGAGTTATTTAAAAGTACTGAGAATTGTTGTGCTTGTTTTTTTGAAATTTAAACAACTGTTGTCATATTATTTTTGGCTTTCAAAAAGTGTGATTACATTTATTATTTTTATGCTTCGGTATTCATTACTGCGTTTAACTTATGTGAGGTACTATGTAAGAAAATGAGTAATTTGAAAGTCGTCATGGAAGTTCCATTATAGTACCAGAGAGAGAGAGAGAGAGAGAGAGAGAGAGAGAGAGAGAGAGAGAGAGAGAGAGAGAGATTTAGTGAACATGTGTTGCAGCATTTGTTGATTTCAGATGAAATTTAAAAGTTTTCGATATCATTTAATTAACTTCTCGATGCTGCTTCGCTTATCATGTCTGAATCTTCCTGACGTTGCAATCAAAGGAGGAACCGATAATGGCTAGAACTCTGCAAGATAGCTGGACTCGACGTTTCCGGTCTTCCTTTTGTCAATATTTTTAATATTAGGTTGCCTTTGGTTTATATACATACATATATTATATACATACGCATATATATGTATATGTATATATATACACTATTGTATGTGTGTATGTGTACGTATATATAGAGACGATTTGGTCTTAAGTATATTATAAATGTTATATTTGCTATTTATTTTTACATCTTCAATTGAGAGTGATGGGACGTTGGGGATAGCAATCATCATTCATACACAACACATATATACTATATATATACATACATACATATATATATATATATATACACACACACACACACACACATACATACACCCACACACACACACACACACACACACACACACACACACACACACACACACACACACACAACAGTAATATTCCGATCCTCATTTTCAAAATCTTGGGCGCTGATCGACTATTTTCATATGCAACGTTTTCCAACAGCAAGAAATCTTTTATGAGTCCAATATGTGCTAAAATTATCTTGAGTATATATTATCTATTTCCCTATGTGTAGTCCGTTAATAAATTTATTTATTGCCTCTTCATAGGACAGTTTCCAATTATCATTCGTAAGTAGCGAAGAATTAAGCTTTGCATCACGGCGTATAATATGTTTATAAAACTGTTGATGGGAAAAGGGAATACACATTGGTTTTGATAGGCCCGAAAAGAAAGTGTTGCGTGCATCATCCGCGTTCCTCATTTTATCGCACAGGTGCTCTCGATATAAGAAACTCATTATGGCAGGTGTTCGGCACGAGAGCCAGGAAATGGGTTATGGTATTGATGGGGAAAAGTTTTAGTTCCCCTTTTGGTTGTTTGTATATGTAAGACTTTTCATCTTTTTATTTTGAGTCTGGTATTCATTTTACATATCTTCATTTGTATTAGTTTAGTTTTCCAAAGTAAACTTGTGAATTCAGACGCTACATTATATATATATATATATATATATATATATATATATATATATATATATATATATATATATATATATATATATATATATATATATATATATATATATATATATATATATATATATATATATATATATATATATATATATATATACGATGTCAGGCAGGGCAGCCGATCGAGACTACAGGTCTACCCCAAAGCCAAATCAAAAGTCCTTCAAAAGAAGGCATCGTGCTTACCCCATACAAAAATGGGAAAAATGCACTTTAAAAGAAGAAGAAGATATATATATATATATATATATATATATATATATATATATATATATATATATATATATATATATATATAGAGAGAGAGAGAGAGAGAGAGAGAGAGAGAGAGAGAGAGAGAGAGAGAGAGAGAGAGAGAGAGAGAGAGAACTTGGCTTGGACCGAGTGCGCTGTGGGTTTATTCTTCTAAGGAACACGCTTAATTCATTTTAGGTGATAGTTTAACCGTCAGGGTTACTGAGACAAGTAACTTTGGGTTTTTCTTCATTAACCCTTTGGAGTATAAAGTTCCACAATTTACTACTTAGCTGCTTCGAGAGGAGACTAGATAATCCAAGTCCAAACTTGCACTTGGATAAAAGTGAGTGCGAGAGAGTTGTGAAAATTGCAAGTCCCGTCCACCGAGAAATGGGTTACACTTTCACACCACGCAACCACCCTACTGGTAATATTCGGTTCTCTTTGTCCTCCTTCTCCTTCCTTCTCCCTTTTTAGTGTTTGGGCGGTGACGTTATTGATACATCACAGTTCATGGGCGTGTCGACTACGTCATTGTTCACCAGACGTGTCGGTTACCTTGCTCTTCACCAAATTCGTTAGCACTCCCTCCATTCACCATTTCGCCATCACCAGTTATTATTTCACCATTTCCTTTCTCTTGATGGCGAGTTCATGACAGGCAGTTTGCAAACTGTTTATCACAAGTTTATCATAGCGTTTCACCCTCACCTTTGGGCGTTGGAATTGCAGACAGTCTGTTACTACCTGCTAGGAACAGCCGTAAAATTTTTGTTTTGTCTCAGCCCTTGAATACCACTGATTAACTCTGAAGGATGGTTAGGATTCATTACCGTAAGACCACGTGTGTTATTGTTTATGATAGTCCCAATACTAGTTTCTATAATAGTCTCTCTGTGTTTCTATAGTATTCTCTCTAAAATATACACACACATATATATGTATTTGTATATATATATACATATACACACATACATACATACGTACATACATACATAAAAACAGACCCCCGACCCACAAAATTAGGAACGAACAGCTAAACAGAGTAACCTGTTCCCCAAACATGGACATTGCTCTGTGTAGATTTATATATATATATATATATATATATATATATATATATATATATATATATATATATATGTGTGTGTGTGTGTGTGTGTGTGTGTGTGTGTGTGTGTGTGTGAGTGTGTAGATGTGTGTGTTTTGTACGTGTTATTATGAATGGCAGAGCACTGGACTTGCATTTGGTAGGTCCCTATGAATGGGTACAAGTGTCAGCTGGAGTGAAAAAGGCTGCGGTTATCATGTCTAAAGAAAGACTTAGTGAGAACCAGAAGGCTCTACCCCTTTGGTGTTTTCCCCTCTAAAGGGGCAAAAGGCGTTTGGTGAAAAAGTTTTGCATGTTCGCACGTGAATGGATTAATAAAGTTGATTAATATTATATGAGCAACATCTTTTATTTGTAATTATAAAATGGCTTCACAGATATGATTCTGTGAGCTTAATTTGAAGCTCAGTTAAACTCGGCTCTTCATCATCTTCCCGCTACAAGATTATACGGTGGGTTTGGCTGTGATGCCAAGCGTGGTTTACCCGGGAACTTGTGATTCTACAAAATATATTCTCCCTCTCTCTCTCTCCCTATACTTTTGCAGCCATTAAGGAAGGTATGTCGAACCGATGAATAAGTTACGAATGGCATTGATTTGAATTTGTTCCCTTTCATGCTAAGCAATGAAATGCAAGTAAAGAAGTATCTTTCACTGCAGGGTAAAATAACAAGATCTTTTGTTTATTTGCAGAGTAAATATTTTAACAAAGGAAAAGATATTTATGAAATATTCTTGCAATAAAAATGAAGATTTGGCTTTCCTAATTATAACTTTTTTCAAACACTGTTTGTGAAATTCCTATTTATAAATGTTTACTCTTTCATTTCCGCGTTATTGAATACAAGTGACCTTAGAATTTAAATTGCTTACCATATCTTCGATGGTAATGATGAGGAATTGGTTGATGTAAGGATGGTTGCAGTAATGGCAATGTTAGGCTTTAAAATTCTCGTCCTACCATCAGCATTATTCCATTACGTAAAATTTGTTTTCATATTTCAAGGACTATTTCTTCATATTTCAGGGTTACGGGGGATGGGATTGAATGCCTAAGTCAGATATAGATAGAGCCTTATGAGAAAACCATCATTCATTAAAGGATATGTTCCTGGACAGAATTCCAGATACTTGTGACACTTACAGTTTCCGGTTGTTATTCTTTAGATCTTGAGTATCTTACTAAATTTGTAAAGAATTATTAGAACTGTGGGCGATATGTATTTCTTTGGTGGTAAGAGCGTTAAAAAAAATTCTGAAACAGTAATTAGGATAAGACTTAAGTTGGGGTGGACACGGACAGTTATTGCAGCGAATATGTGCCGGCATAGTGGGACATACATCGGCCGTTTTGGACTCATTTGATATGCACACCAAATTCATTTTTGTTCTAGGGCTCATGGTAATACGTATATTAATGGGATATTTGTAATATATATACATATACAGTATATGTATATATATAATATATAAAATTCTAATTACCACAAAGCTCTCTTCTTGAATTCTTCAAAGAATATCAGAAGGAGGTCACGTTGCCGACCTGACCACAAGAAGGTCAGGTCGACAACGTGACCCCGTTCTGTTATTCTGGATGCGGGTTCGAATCCCGCTATGGACATCAGAATTACTTTATATTCTTGCATTTGGATCTAAGGCTTTTTGGTGACAAGCGTATTCAAATAATGCAAAGAATTCGAGAAATTCAGAGGGGTTTTGTGGTTATTACAATTGCATATGTATCTGACAAAAAGTAATCTGTAGTATATGTGTGTGTATATGTATGTATATATATATATATATATATATATATATATATATATATATATATATATATATATATATATTATATATATTATATATAAATGTGACACGTTTAATTTAGAATATTAACGTTTTGTTTCCTTTCCTTTCAGGTAATATATTGTAGCTGTAAACCGCCGGCCTTCTAACAGTTTTCCTTGTATAGTTATGTTAAAAGGTTAGTCTTTATTGTCTTTTATTGGAAAGCTTGGTCTTGTGGAGTTTTTTGTAGTTATTTTTATTTCGATTCATGTATTGTACTCAAATTATATATATATATATATATATATATATATATATATATATATATATATATATATACACAGTATATACATATATATACATATATATATATATGTATATATACACATACATACATACATATATTTATATATACACATGTATGTATGTATATGTGTGTGTGTTTAGTACGATGAGCAAGACACTGTACGTAAGCAAAATATGCTTAGATGCATACATTGGTATATACTGTATATATGTGCTATAATCTGTGATTGATTGTGAGATTTTACCACTTGTTGATTGAGCCTTTTCAAGCCTACTGTCTTCACTTATCATTGTACAGTACAGTCTTTGTTTTTCCCCTCTTATTCATGATTTGGGTTGTTTGACCTTCTCCAAAGAATTAATGTTATGAGGGTCATTTATCCTTCTGTACATTTGTTAGAATGATAACGCGAAAACTCGAGAACGATTGTGTTGCAGTTTTGTGAAAACATTTTAGTGATCTATTGATAGTATCGACGAGAGTATGAAAGTTTTTTCTGCCAGAGAGACATTCTCAGAACACCATCTATATCCACAAAAAATTACTCATCGGGAGCGATCCAAGGAATATTTTCATTAAGTTTCATGAAAACTCTCACATATATTCCCAGATATTACATTAATAATATCTCGCCATCAATCACAGATGAAAGCTAATACATGGTTATTTTAGTGAGGTATGTCCAGAGAAAGGTCATCAAATTCGGGACAAATGACCAGCCATTGTTTGATGATACATGTAGATGAGCTTCCCATGACAAACAGACCAAATTCAACTCATGGAGACGAAATCGTTCACATGAAAATTACACCATTTTTGTTGAGTTTCGCCGTGCTGCGACTAGAACTTGCCATACAGCCGAGGGGAAATTACAATAATTCCTCGAAGAGGAAACGCGAAGGAATAACTCAGCCTCATCTGTGGTGGACCAGTTGGCATCATCTATCTTTGGGTCAGGCTTGTCTGGCCGTAGGGAAAAGGCTGAACTGCTTCATCGAGCTTTTGAAGCGAAGCAATCAGCTGAGGATGTCCCTCTCCCTGATGCTTGTCATTATGAACCTATTCATACTAAATTTGCATTTCGCTTTCGGGATGTTAAGAAAATTCTGGATAATCTTGATAGCTGGAGTGGAGAAGATCTTGATGGTGTCTCCGCTTTGTTTTTTTAAAAAAGTCTGTAGTGTGTTGTCTCCCAGGATTAGTAGCTTCTAGAGATTTTTATGTCGACGTAGTATCTTTGCGAATGAATGCAAGCTTATTAATACAGTGCCTGTTCCAACGAGTGACATACCTGCAGACTGCAAGAACTACAGGTCAGTTTCTGTTCTCCCTGTGCTCTCCAAAGTTGCTGAAAAACTTATTTTTAAGCTGCTGTATAAGTATGTGGAATCTAAAGGATTGTTAGCTGATAGTCAATATGCTTACAGGAAGCAGTTAGGTACCTGTAATGCTCTTTGAGACTTGACATGCCATTTGCTGGAGAGCCTTGATAGGGGTTTTGAGTGCAGAGTAATTCAAATAGATTTTAATGCTGCTTTCGATTTAGTAAATTACAAAGTCTTGGAGTGGTTGGATATGTTTTAGGATTACTTCAAGATTTTCTTACAGGTAGGCAGCAGCGAGTTGCTGTTGATGGGATCTTTAGTGAACCAGGACCTATTTTTTTCTGAAGTTCCAGAGGGCAGTGTTCTTGGTCCACTGTTATTTTTAGTGTATACAAGTGACTGGTTGTTGGCTTGGAAACCAAGATTGTTCAATATGCCGATAATGCAAAACTTGTGGGTGTAGTAAAGTCTCTACTTATGAGAAATGAAGCTACCCTCAGCCTCAGTCGGGACATGGACCGGATCAGTGAATGGTGTAGTCGGTGGGATAATTATGAGGCTGAACTCCAGTAAAACGAAAAAAACTATTGATTAGCAGTTCTTGTACAGATTTTCCACCTCATCCTCCCCTTCAGGTGGATGGAACTTTGCTGAATGAGTCTGAAGCTTTAACTGTTCTAGGTGTAACTTTTGACTCACATCTTACTTTTGAGAAACATTTAACGAAAGTTTCAGCAAAGGCCGCGCGAACGTTAGGTATTGTTCGTAAAGTCTCATATATTTATAACAATGATAAAATTAGTGCAACTGTTTTAAGTCATTTGTGCTTACTTTACTGGTCTCCTGTGTGGATGTCTGCTTCTGCCAGAGATTTATCTCTCTTAGAATGGTTCGTTGTGGTAGGTTTCTGTTTCCTAAAATTAGCAGTCATAAGCTGTATTTTAACAGAGATCCTTCACATTCTCAATTGATCCCTGCCTGATCCCCTTTTCCTGCCGAGAGTAACCAGCTTCGCTGAAACAGCAGCGCCAATATGCAGTAAATTTGCCTCGCTGTCGAACTTCTCAGTTCCAGAGGCCCTTTATTCCTCACACCGTTGTACTGTGGAACAGCCTCCCAGAGGATGTCGTGTAATTGGAACTAAAGACGTCAGAGCGAAGATGCAATGTATTACTATCCTAATACTATTCTCTTTGCCTTTTAATATATTTTTTATCTTTTATTAATATATTAGTTTATTTTTTCTTTTTTAATAAATGGGATCTCTTCTGTATTTCCCTCTACCTCCTATTTCTTCCATATGAACACCATATTCTTTCGAAGCTTGAATTTCAAGTCAGTGGCCCCTGTCGGCTTGTTCCATATGAATAGGTTCCTTCTTCTGAATGATGATAATAATAATAACTAACAACAACAACAACAACAACAACAACAACAATTATAATAATAATAATAATAACAATAATAATAATAATAATAATAATAATAATAATAATAATAATAATAATAATAATAATAATAATAATAATAATGCATCTAATAATAACGGACTCATCAACCAAATTCATTTTTACTGAGTTGCTAGGCTGCGACTTCTGGTTGATCTTTTCGTTTGGAATTGCGTTGTATGCTTCAACGCCCACGAAAGTTCGAGTACTTATTTCATTATTTAGAAGTAACTTTTGTAATTTTCTTCAGTAATTTGAAATAGATTTTTACCTTACTCCCATTTCATCTTTATGAGAAAATGTTCGATGAGGAGTTTTCCCCCTTAAGTAGAGGCTTAACTGGAGGCTCACTCAGATGGGGTCGGGTCAGTTTGCTTATGCAGATGAGGAACAAACAGAGTCATTAGACTCCTTTCATGAAGGCTTTTGTTTTTCAGATGGAATTCATAATCTAGAAATTATATTTCGATAAATAAATATGTCTATAAAATGGGTTGTCATTGAAAAATAGGATTTATTATGATAACGTCTGTAAATTCCCGTAAATGAAATTATTCAGTCTTGCTGTTACAGGTGTATTTGTATGCAAGTTGCTATTAATTACAACATTAGTCCCATACATACTTACGTATGTGCATGTATTTATCTATAATACGGAATTAAAAGGCCCACAAAGATACATTAACACAAAAATAATTTATTTTGAATATTATCCACCAAAAAATGTAGATTTAGTATTTATTCTGTTTTATCAGTTTTCAATTATATATATATATATATATATATATATATATATATATATATATATATATATATATATATATATATGTATGTATGTATGTATGTATGTGTGTGTTCACATATTCTATGATATATATATATATATATATATATATATATATATATATATATATATATATATATATATATATATATATATATATATATACACAGTATATAAAGCTAAAACATTGGCTAATTCTAGGACCGATTTGTTTTAAATGTTTTGTTGATAGTGTACATGTTTATTTTCAACACTAAATTTCATTCTTAACAATATTTTCAGCGCTGATTAACCTCATAAGTCCCAGCGCTTAGCCTAATATGCTTTTATTTTATGTTTAGTCAATCTGCCCCTAATATTATCTCCTTAAGGAAGAGGTTTACGGAAGTGGAAAACATTTCATAAAATGTCTCCAAGATTACAGTAGGAAGGTTTAGCACATTTAGTTGTACTTTAATAACATTTTTTGGTGGTCAGTCACCTTCCTTGTATAATCTTTTAATTTTCCTGTCCCTGCTTCTGAACCATTGAGCCTGATCCTTTGTAAAATTTCTCAAATATTAATCCGGTTTTGGTAGGTCTGCTAATTCTTCAATTGTGTTGGATTCCAGGTACATATTTTTTCCTTTGTGATCCCCATCTGTCATTTATATGAGCTTTCTTTGTAAACTTGGTTTTATATTTCTTCAGTCTGCTAAGTATAGGACTATAAGTCGAAAGGCTTTGCAGCACTCCATTGTTTCTCATTACTTCATGACATTGCCTTTTATATATATATATATATATATATATATATATATATATATATATATATATATATATATATATATATATATATATATATATATATATTTACTAAAAGGACCTCATTCAAACTGGATGGTATCTAATGGAGTTTTTATTCAAAAATTAGATACCATCCAGTTTGAATGAGGCCTTTAGTAAATCTACTAATGCACAGAACAATTGTGTATGTGATAAAAGTTAATATATATATATATATATATATATATATATATATATATATATATATATATATATATATATATATATATATATATATATATATATATATGTGTGTGTGTGTGTGTGTGTGTGTGTGTGTGTGATTATAATCACTTTTGTACGTGATTAATTTATCACATGTTACCACAGGTGAAAAATAAGAGGCAGGGTGTAGGTTCTGACCGGTTTCGACTTTATTTCCAAGTCATTGACGAAGGACTGATACATAGAAGTCACTAATATACATACTACAGAAACAGTACTGACAAACGTACACAACCGTTTGAGATTACAGATCCACCCACAGGCGGGTGTCAAGGTAGTAGTGGCCTTCAAAACTCATTTGGCTAAAAATCACAGTATACTCTTAGGGGACAATACTTATAAATGTACGACCATAGGAGACTACATATCCACACCTAACCGGTGCATGGATATGTAATCTCAAACGGTCATGTGTTCGTCAGTACTGTTGTTATAGTATATATATTTGTGACTTCTGTATCAGTCCTTCGTCAATGGCTTGAAATAAAGTCGAAACCGATCAGGACCTACACTCCGTCTCTTATTTTTCACCTGTGGTAATGTGATTATATTATATATATATATATATATATATATATATATATATATATATATATATATATATTATATATATATATATATGTGTGTGTGTGTGTGTGTGTGTGTGTATGTGTGTGTATTATGCCATCGGTACCTTAAACCCTTATAACATTACAAAATCTGATGTAGGTTTTTCTTGTAATTTCACATTGAAAATGAAGTCATATAAAAATCGATATATATATATATATATATATATATATACACACATATACTGCACATATATATATTAATATATATATACTGTATATGTCCACATTCCTTGAATACACCGTTCCAGAAACTAACATAAGTTTTACTCGTGAGGATAAAATAAATTGCCGTTTATAGAATGGTACGCAGAGGAAAAAAGAAAACATGATACAATAATGGCATACAGTTGCAAGAGAATAAAATGTTACGATGAATGAAAGGGAAACACTTTGAGGCACTGTTTTGGTACGAAACAACTGAAATGTAAAGAAGTCAAACTGAGAAGACGGCTTGATCTGATACTGATGATTGGCTTTCTTCAATGTAAGATAGGTGTGCAATGTAAAGAGAGGGCAGTCACGTAAAACTTCAAAGGGCGGTAACTGGAACACCCATATCCTACATTCTTATTTGTTTTTATTCTACATTCTTTGCAAGCAATATGTTTACCACGAAACACCTTTTTTCCTTATCACTTTTTCCCCACAACCTGTTACGGCATCATGCCGCATATTAGTGTGAATGTGTGTGAAGAAGGAAATGCTATATAAATAAAATAAAATGGAGAACGCTAGAGCCTTATAACCCGGGTAGTATCTGTACCTATCTACGGAGACAGTAGAACGATTTATACAATGAGTTTCAAAATTACAGGCAGTTAATGCATATAGAATTCATTAGGCTAAAGCGTCCAGAGGATAAGGAATGTTTATCAGTTAAAAGATAGGTTCTTGTTTGGTACCCATGACTTTTGTGACAGATTCGTGTTGTTTGCCTGATTAATTAATCGCTTGAATTATCCGACCTTTGATTAGACAGACAGAGTACACGCATCTGTCGGAAGGGTCATGGATGCCTGATAACATCAACCATATGTTTTTGGAACCTGTTTCAAAGATGGTGAGCGCTCTTATAACCCAGTCCAGGCCGGAATCTAACGTACTTTGTATTACCGTAATTGCATGTCATTGAGTAACTCTTTGTATAAATACTTTTCAATCCGAGAATCCATTTCCTTTCTCCAAATCAACCATCATGACTGCATCTTCATACTGGTGTTATGCTAATGTCGATAATGTCTCCAAACAGAACAAGAAAGTGTTGCTCCTTTGCAGGTGGCCTAAGGACCGTTGAAGGTTATCCCTTTGCATTTATAGAGAGCAAATCATCCCACTCTATAGTCTCCAGAATAGGGTGACACCTCACTAGATGATCTCTGCATGCAGTGTCAGTGTAACCCCGTCCACGCTTTTGGTACTTCACTTTCGAACCTTGGTAAGCTACTGTTAAGCAATGGGAGCCACAGTTGACCTGTAGGTTGTCGGGGTACGATAATAAAACTTTTAGACTTGCAGGCCTAGGCCATAGTTATGAAGTCAATTATTCTCATCAGATTTTCCACGTTGTACATATATGTCAGAGGCTGATGTTTCAAATATTGCACGTGACACTGAATATCAGCCATATTATCTTAAAAAATAGCATTTGCAGCAAAATAAATGCTCGATTGACACAGTTACTAGACTTAGCATATATCTCTTTTTGAAGCCTTCCTTTTTTCGGGACATTAGCTGAACGGTGCATGAAACGCCCTGGAAAAGAGTCTGACTCTAGGTGGGGATGGCCTTTATGAAGCTTGCCGTTGATGCTCTGAATTTATTTTAGGCCAGACAAAAACAAATCCTCTCCTTAGGGATATGAACCATTGACCCCTGATTTACCAGACAATTCTATATTCACTCAGTCACATCTATCTTCAAGCGAGATGGCTGGCTTATAGAATAACACACACACACACACACACACACACACACACACACACACACATATATATATATATATATATATATATATATATATATATATATATATATATATGTGTGTGTGTGTGTGTGTGTGTGTGTGTGTGTGTGTGTATATATATATATATATATATATATATATATATATATATATATATATATATATATGTGTGTGTGTGTGTGTGTGTGTGTGTGTGTGTGTGTGTGTGTGTGTGTAACCTAGGAACTCGCATCTCATGTTTGTTGAGTGCTGTTATGCAGAAACTGGATTGAGAAGTCCCTCTTCAAGTACAAGATTTAATTATGTACCTCATACCTTAATTGCTTTAAGGAAAGCTCTGATGCCTGTATGTGCGTAATTATACTCAAAATTTTTTGTATTCTTGGCGTTGACTCTTGTTAAGAACTTCATAATAAAGATTTGGTCTTAAGGCTTTTCGTGTTGAAAAGGATGAGAGAATGTAAGCGACAGAATCCAAAAATGCTTTTAAGAGTTCTTTCCAGACTTTCTTTTTAGAGGCAGGAAACATACGCTGTGCATTTGCCCAGATTTTTGGAGAAATTAAACTTGGTTCTAAATCTCTTAGCAAGTGAAACCTTTTATCCTAGGTTTAATTGTTCCTCGGTCCTGTT
>NC_089741.1:1403658-1411158 GCF_040412425.1 Macrobrachium rosenbergii | reverse complement strand
AAACAAAGCATTCGCCGACTTTGGAATATATGATTGCTACTAATCTTGGAGTCCATTCTTGCGGCTAATCTTGGAGTCCATTCTTGCGACTAATCTTGGAGTCCATTCTTGCGCGTGTTTTCGTAACAGTGGGTTTGAATTATATTCACATGATACAAACTTATGTACGAATATTAACCCGTTTTAACATGACTGGTAAGCGAAAATCTTTACAAAGCAATTCTGTTCAAGTAAACTGTTTGTGTGTGTGTGTGTGTGTGTGTGTCTGTCTGTGTGTGTGGTTTTAAGGTTGCACAAACGTTCTACCATGTGGAGTAATTTAGGCGGTGAAGCATTTTAGAAGATTAGTTCTTTTAGAATTTTATAAGTTCTTTTCATTAAACAATAATATTGGTCCTTGTCGTTGCGATTTTTATGTACTCGAATTTCCGTCATGCCGACTTTCTTGCAGAGCACTGTTGCTGCACAGATTTATGCTTGTTTCAGTTTTATGAGCTGTAATTAGGAGTATCATCCAATTTATATAGTCAGTCAGTAGGACTTGGAAAGTACCTATTGAACCCTTAATTGTTCATATACGGAACAAACTGGAGTTCTTTCCGTATGGGGAAAATCTCTAGCACAACTGGACCGGTTTTCCCTATACGTAAAGACCTCAGGTTTGTTAGTTTTGAAAAATACTAGTTGATAAAAAATTTGTCGTATTAGTATTGCACTGATGTGAATATGGATTATTTGCTTTTTGATTTATTACGATATATATACTATAATGACAGAGCGCTCTGGTCTAGATTATGCACTGATGGAGTTTTCTTTCTGAGGTGTTCGTTGAGGCTGTCCTGGTTCTCGCGTTGCGGCTGAGCTTTTACGCTTTCATATTCTGGTGATGGTCTCGATGCAGTTTGTTTTCCTTTATTAATTGAACGCGCAGTATATAGTATTTATTGTAATGTTATTCTTATATGAGTGTATTCTCTTGATAATTGCAGTTACTATAAAGGGCTTAATTGCGATATTACCACTGCACACTCTGTGAGGAATTATAGTTCTTGCTGTCTTATGTTGATGTTAATCTTCTTTCCTCTCTGGAATGAATCTTGAATAACTTTGACAGTTTGGAAAGTAAAGCTTCAAAATTGGCAACTCAATAGTACCGTTGTGGGAGAACGGAAGTTCTAAAACGCCACTTGTGCCACAGTATCTCTCCTGTCCCTACCAATGTTAAAATAAATCGACAAACAAATAATGCTTTCCCTTCTATCAAATGCCTTGGTGGATTGCCACCCGATATCTTATAAGTGTACTGGAAGGTCGGTTCTAGTTTTCATCGGCATCTTATACTTTTATTCTTTATATAAACCTTCCTTTGTCCTCTAGTGCTTTATGTTTATTGGATAGGAGGTTGGAGGAAGGGAGAAGGGTTAAGGGTTAAATGGAAGAAAGATAAAACAGACTTAATTAATTTTCCCTCTCACAAAGAATGAAGTTCTCGAGATGTTTCTCATTTTTATCTGAATTACATTTTTGTCACAGTAGAAATTCTACGAATCCTGATAATTGTATTATTATTATTATTATTATTATTATTATTATTATTATTATTATTATTATTATTATTATACTGTAAGAAAAAATATGCCGAAGCCTTTGTAGTTTTCTCATTTGTTGTTTACCTTCATGGTTATAGAACTGCGAAGGATATTATCAAGAAAGTGAAAACCTGAATTAATGAATAAACTTGCATGTTTTAGTTTTCTGAAAAGAAAACTATTGTGCCAACTGTCTGCCCGTCCGCACTTTTTCTGTCCGTTCTCAGATCTTAAAAACTACTGACACTAGAGGGCTGCAAATTGGTATGTTGATCATCCACCCTCTAATCATCAGACACACCAAATTGCAGCCCTCTAACCTCAGTAGTTTTTATTTTATTTAAGGTTAAAGTTAGCCATAATTGTGCTTCTGACAACGCAACAACTCAGGCCACCACGGCCGGCTGAGAGTTTGATGGGCCACGGCTCATACAGCATTATACCTAGACCACCTCAAGATAGCTCTATTTTCTCTCTACAGAAAATCGAATGCGCCGAAGAAACTTCGGCGCATTTTTTACTTGTTCAGTTTTTACTGCTTCTATTATTATTATTATTATTATTATTATTATTATTATTATTATTATTATTATTATTATTATTATTATTATTATTATTTGAATTTTCAGTTACGGATGCTTGTTTCTCTTGTGATTAGCTTATGCAGCATTTTTAAGGATCCATCTCTTAGTTATTAATTGGGATATATGTACGTATGTGTGTATAATCTTATATATATGTATGTGTGTAAATATATATGTATATATATACATACATACATACATACACATACACACGCACACACACATACAAAACGGTCATTCCAAGGACTGCAGAATTCCACAAAGACCCAAGTGGTGCCTACAGCATCACACCTGTGCTAAAATTTTTATCACGATCTCTCTCTCTCTCTCTCTCTCTCTCTCTCTCTCTCTCTCTCTCTCTCTCTCTCTCTCTCGTGATAAAAAATTTTAGTACAGGTGTGATGCTGTAGGCACCACTTTGCTCTTTGTGGAATTCTGCAGTCGTCGGAATGACCGTTTTGCCGTCGTATCTTCCGTTTCCTCGCATGGTTTTTAGTTTTTGTTTTCATGTGGCTGCTTCTTCCAGATGTTAATATTGTTTCCGTATCTTATTTATTTATTTATTAAAACCAAGGGTCATAATATTTTTGGCTGCCTGTCCTAATGATTTTTAATAAAAATAAAATTTTCCAGAATAAAAATTTTTTATTAGTCTAGGAAAGTTTCATATGTAATTTAATGATTAACGACAGTGACTTGATATTGTTCAATCACCATCTTCTGTTCAGTTTTTTAAGAAAAATACGACGGGAATAAATTTAGGAAATCAGATTAAGACCGGAATACTCCACTCTCTTCTTCTTCGGCTTATTATTATTATTATTATTATTATTATTATTATTATTATTATTATTATTATTCCCAGTTCCAGGAATATTAAAAGCTCCACGTTTTCTTATCCTAGGGGTACTATTCCGTAACAGGCTGAATGTTATGGTTAAGGCTGGCCCTAATAATCCCAGGTTGGCTGAAAGAATAACGGTCTGTAAAAGTTTGAGAGATGTTTCGTTGTGATTAAACATGCTTTATTTTTTCTTCCTCGGGGATCATCTAGGCCTTAAGCTCTTCTTGTTGCCCAATGTCGTATTGCTTTCACTTGGATCGCCAACTCTTCAGCTAGAGGGATGTTGGATTTTACTTTCAAAACGAATGATGTAAAAAACACAAAGTATAATGCGATGCTTTTTAACTTCACACCACACACACACACACACACACACACACACACACACACACACACACACACACACACACACACACACATACATGTATATATGTGTGAAGGTATGTTTGTATATACATGTACACACACACATATACATGCATATATGTGTGAAGGTATGTTTGTATATACATGCATGCACACATATTTCCATGTGCCTTTTTTATTTAGAAGGAATTTATTTTAGTACAGTTAAAATGTGAGAACTTTTGATTAACATTAATGATGAGTTAATTTTCCTATTTAGCGAAAAAATTGTATATGCACCGTTGCATAAACGAGGCAGAATCAAAACAGAAAATAAGAGGGAGAAAGGCAATGGTGTCAAATCGTTTTGGGTGTCGGTGCTGAAAATTTAAGTGTTGCTCAGATAAAAGAAAGCTTCCTTCTCATTAACCTGTTGGTAGTGAGAACCTTACACCACCTTTCATGTCTCGGGCTGATCTTTCTGCTTGTCTTCTGAGAAACATATGGTGTAAATTAGTGATAATTGCCTGCTTTTGAGACCAGAAGCAACTGCTGAGTATACACCGGCGTTTACCCAGTAAGGTGACATCAACATTAACTAGTGAAATTCATTTTGAGATGGCTGAAGCGCATGAGACGAATTCCAGCTTACAGAAAATGGCTGTTGTGTCTGTGTTGTTTTTCTCTGCTACTCAGAGGAAGTGCGGGTTGGAGGGGGCGAGGGAGTTTGTGGATGGCGGGATCGTTTGCGGTTTGGGTCTCAGGAAAAAAGTTGACAATGCAAAATAGCCTGAGTGCAGTAAGACGTGTGGTGATAGAGGCTAATTTAATTCTTATAAAAAGATTTGATTTGTGCTGTTCTTACAGTTAGGTTTATACACTATATATATATATATATATATATATATATATATATATATATATATATATATATATATATATATATATATATATATAATGTGTGTGTATATATATATATAAAGTATGCTACACCTGCTCTGAGATAATGTAACATTTTGTAAATTTAAGGTTTTCTGTGTTATTGGCGTAAGTGCGTTATTATTGATTTGACACGGTGTTTATGGCAAATGTTGAACTTATGACTCAGTGAGTGTTGCTCTTGTGAACAGTATATGGAAATGTGTAGTCAGCAGAGCATATGCTGGCAGGTTATTCTTTCTCTGGGAAAGTTCAGAGCTAATTGTAATCTTCATGTCATGAGAGATATGTAGCATGATTTGACGTCTGGGGTCAGATCTTAAATCAAAATTGAGTGGAGACATTTTCTGTCCGTAGTTTAATTGCAGAAATTATCACTAGAGCGGGACTTTATGAGACAATTCTTTATGGTTGTGAATCTTGTTTCAGCATAAAAGGCTTCTAGTATTGGAATTACCTTCAGTTTTGTTATTTTTAATGATTTATTTTGTTTAATGTTCTCTCTCAAAAGATTTCTGTTTACTTGCCTACTGTATATGTTATAGATTAAATTATGATAATAATTAACTTTGACATTAGAGTAAACGATCCTTGTATTCATGAGCACGTCATTGTAAAGTTGATAAGTGTTCTCTGACAGAGATAATGTTTTCTGACGCAATGCGTGGCAATATCAAGTCAAATAACATCATTTGATGAACAAGACTCCGCAGAGGCTGAGAAGTCCTCAGTAACGATGTGGTATGACGTCGACTTGCCAAGGGTTGCAGCAGGTGGCTGTGACCATCTGGCTTTCATGCTTCTCTCTGACGGCCATGAAGCCTCGATGTGCTAAATAAAGGCGGTACGGGTAGGAGGAAACATTTAGTCTCAGAGGGAGTCTGTTGGAAAGAATCTTAGACAAGAATTTCTTACGTGATGTTGCCTGCGTGATGCAATATGAGTGACACATTTTGTTTTTGCTTCTTGTATATATATATATATATATATATATATATATATATATATATATATATATATATATATATATATATATATATATATATATATAGAGCAGTGTGAACTTGTCACAGAACTATGACACACACACATATATACTGTATATATGTATATAAATATAATATATGTGTGCGTGTGTGTCATAGTTCTGTGACAAGTTCACACATGACTATTTTATATTCTGAACCAAAACAGAGGTTTAAAATCATCAGGACAGCCAGCCAACCTTTTTTCTTCATGCAGGCTTGAAAAAAATTTGCTATTGGAGTCGACATAGAAGAACCTGTGGCAAAACCTACGCGCAGTGTGTAGTGCTCTCCAACACACACGAAATGAACATCACCAATATACAGTTTTCAAAAAGTTTCCAAATTCCAGGCTCTCCAGATCTTTAAGGTAATTTTTCATTCTCACATAGAGATTCAGTTAATACATTTATTAGGTTTGGCATTTTTAAATTTCGTAACTGTACGGGCTTTGAGGATATTTATGAGGACAGTCTTAATATAGAAAATTGAGTTAATTAACGAGACATTTAAAATTTCTGCTGAAGAGGAAGAATACCGAAAGTTATGTGTCAATGGGTCATCACCCTCTGTTGTAGATGTGTTGCCAAAAATATAGAACGAAACATTACCGTAAATTTACGTTCAGTATTAGCAGGTTTTTAGACACGAACATATGAACTGGCTAAGTAGTACTGGAAAAAAGGAATATTAACAAAAAATAAGTATTGGAGATAATCCTATTGCGATTTATGTAGAGCACGGCATACAACATGAGAATATGCCATGGACTCTTCTTGTGTAGTTCCCAGTGGCAAAAATTTTTTGTGGTTTCCATAAAAAAATATGATTGTCTGTCCTAAGGAATTCAGTTCCCTGTTTTACAAGAGGTACCTCGATGATACTTCTCTGATGTTTAGGGATGTTTAGCTTGAAGTTCAATACGGTTTGCTTTCATGTACGTTAAAATGTTTTCATGTCACATAGATAATATTTAGTGATACGTGATACATATGAAAAGGAAGACTAAAAGTTCAGAGTGAATCCTGCAGAAGAAGCCAGAATTTCAGATGTGAAATCGAAGTTCAGAAGGAGGAAATTAAAAGGAACCAAACTCCAAGGATTAGCAGTAAGGAGATCCGGTGGATTCATGACATTGGCGACTGCGTCGGGTGGCACAGTGAGGAAATAGATTTTCCTGTCGGAGAAGATGTAGTCGGTATAGGAAACCGGGATTCCGAGAATACATTTGGCACTAAATAATTGTTAAATATTTTCGTTTTAACTGGGTGGAGTCTTAGTGAGAAAATGCTATGTTGTTTTGGTCAAAACACTGGAAATGATGTGAACTTCAGGGAAATCGATATTCTAATGAACCACTTGCCTCATATACATTCCATGGGCATTAATTAGCGGCATTAGCGCAAAGAGGAATTGCACTAATTTTGTTTTAAGACTGTTGAAAGTTCTAAAATGTTTACTGGGTTAGGGGAGTACAGCAGTAAAGATTTTTCATTCTTATGTTTCTTCATCTATACGAGTAATTTCCTTGTGGACAAAATTCGAATATGATTCTGCTGGTGATTTTTCATTTTTATCACACCATTTATTCATCTTTTTGAGAGAGAGAGAGAGAGAGAGAGAGAGAGAGAGAGAGAGAGAGAGAGAGAGAGAGAGAGAGAGAGATGATGCTACCGTTGGGTTGGTGCCTATATTTCATGACAAGTTAACTTCGCCGTCTTACTTTGGAAGTTACTGTAATCTTTTTTCCCGTCAGGAGATAGCTCACCGTTTCTCATGTGATTGCACTGTCTCAAAACACTCTACGTTTCAGTTCATCTTCCACGTGTTATGCAGACAGATATTTCTCCTCACTAGCTTAAACTTTTTCGTGTTTTATTCACAATTGGTGTTGAACCTGCATTACAGGCTTGTCTTGCGTTGCCACTCCCAGTTGATTTACATTTACTCTCCTACCTTCATTGCTTCACTTTCTACGTGACATCCTCATGTCCTTAAGTGTTCTTCGCCATATACCATACTCTTCCGCTTGTGCACCATCCACTTCTGCCTCTCTTCACAGATCAAGAATGCATTCACTTTAGGCAATATCTCTCCTTTTATATCTTTTATTGTAAGATCCATTTGTTATTAAGTTCTCCCTCCATTTCCATCTCTTTCAAAGAGCTTCATAC
>NC_089741.1:1383658-1396158 GCF_040412425.1 Macrobrachium rosenbergii | reverse complement strand
CCAGTGTTATTCGCTGAATATATGGCTTGTCTCTTAATTTACATTTAACTTCTCTACTAGACTTGGCTACTGAGCACCCTCTTTTTTGCATTCTTCATCTCCCTAAAATTTTTCCACAAGTGCCATCTGCTTTTGTCAGTTCTTTATTGTATTCCAGGTCTCTCTGCTAACCAAGGCTTTAGTCTTGTTACGCAGTATCCCAGTACGTGTTTTCCAGGAGATTGGTGTACGTTCTTGATGTAAAACCAATCCTCATTCATTGTCTGGTCCTCCTCAGATATGGTTTCTAGCACTACACACATATTTTATCATTCAGTTGCAAAAGGCTTTTGATGTTCATCTTCAGGAATCTCCACTGTATCAAACCTAGATAATGTATATACCAACTTTTTTGATGGGTGCTTTTAATTTCAACTTTAATGTGGCAATGGCAAGTTTACGATCACTGCTACCAACATTTCTCAGAATTCTTTTTAACTCGATTAAAAACTATGTAATCTATTAGGTTTCTTTGAGTGCCACCTGGAAATGCCCAAGTTTATCAGTGTAGGTCCTTTTGTAAAAAAAAATAGTACCTCTAATTTACCAAATTATTTTTAGCATGTAGGGTCCCACGTGGGCCTACATGATCGTCCATCTTACCTGGCCGTCCAAACTCATACCCTTCCGGCATTCACTCCTCACACAGAACATCTCTGGACATGCACGCCGGGCACGCGTGTACAAGAAACAGCTGACCACATATATACACTCTTTTAATGTATACTGTCGTCCATAATCATGTGACGTCAGATGTAACATTACTACTGGAGAGCAATACAACGTCAGCTTTCCAGTTATTTTTATCAGAACTCTGTCCGTAACTTGTATGTAGAATTATGTGTTCGC
Organism: Macrobrachium rosenbergii; assembly: GCF_040412425.1. NCBI lineage: Eukaryota > Metazoa > Arthropoda > Malacostraca > Decapoda > Palaemonidae > Macrobrachium > Macrobrachium rosenbergii. The sequence goes on along the minus strand of NC_089741.1, from coordinate 1,395,270 downwards.
CTCGTGTCAGATGCTACGTTTCTGCTCGCAAGAGCTCTTGACCTGTATGTTGTTGTCTTGAATAAATTAGTAAGTGTGTAGACTCAGCCTCTTACTCACGCCTGCACTACTAACACAAAAAATAACAATTGCGCCTCATTTTAGTTTGCAGGTCCAGGACTTCCTCGCCATAATGTCTTCCATACCTTCATTTTTCCTACCAACTTTGCATTCATATTGCCAAGAACAATTCTCCTATCCCTCGTGGGGGTTAGTGCATGAGGTACTCCATGCGTCACATAAGGTTCTTTGAGGCATCCCTTCGGCCCCTAGCTGCAACCCCTTTCTTTCCTTTTACTGTACCTCTCTTCATAGTCTCCTTCTTCTGTCTAACTGTCCACGCTCTCCTAACAGTTGTTTCATAGTGCCACTGCGAGGTTTCCTCATGCTATGCCTTTCAAACCTTTTAACTCTTATTTTTCCTTTCAGTGCTGAATGACCTCATAGGTCCCAGTGCATGGGCTTTGGCCTAAATTTTATATTCAGTTCCGTTCCAATTCTCATATCTCTTTCTGCTATTTCTTATGTAATATTTTGCAGTTCTCTATAAAATCCTTTTTTTTTATTTCTTCTGGGACTTAATCTGTTGTTGCATAGCACATAGTAAAGCTCATATTGCATTGTTCTGATGTATATTTTGACAGCAGTGATCTACTGCTCATTGCTTTCCAGTGTGTTAGTGCCTTCTCTGCATTTGGTGTTAAGATCATATCTAATCCACCAATTACATCTATTTTTTCTGAATAAATATAACAGTTACCCAGTTCCAGTCTGCGCTTTCTGAATAAATATACTAAATAACCCAATCCCATCTGTCTTTACGTCTTCCTTTGTACCCGTGATTCACAAACATGTTGGACATTTAGTCCATATCTCTTGAATTTGTTTTCTGCCTGTTTCATCATTCCAATTTGATTCAGGTCCTTATGCTGCAATTTCGTATTTTCAGTTTATTCTTAGAATTTATATAAACCATGAGATTCTTAGCACCTCCTTATTGCTCAGGACTGGGGGGATTTCGTAACTGTGCTTGTCTAGTTATGTTGCATAATCCATAGAAGATTTATTGACTAAATACATAAAAGGATAGTGAGTTTCTTATAGTGTGCAGTTCCTAGCTGACTAAGGCTAATGACTCTTTCTGTTGCCTGTTGGTGCATAACCAAGGTCATCTTCTAGCAGGTACTCCTTCCTGAGCATGGCCACAATTTGCGATTAGGGATTTAACCTTTACCGGAAGAGGTGTCATCCTACATGGCAGCAGGTGCTTGTACCCTCAGTTTGTAATCCTAACCCAGGTACTAGGAGGACGAGTTGGTTGGTTGTTGTTATTACATTTTTTAATCTGAATGGGTACCATGAAGACTTAATAGTTAATTTGAGGAACCATTGCTTCCATCTCATTTCAAAGAATAATTGAGATTGACATATCCAGTCAAAGGTGTTCAATTCTCAGTGATGCAAGACAAGTTTGCTATGCATTAATTTTACACTCAAATGCTGCTGTCAGATCAAGTTGGCTATATACCAGCATGCTCTTTTTCTTGTATGAGCAGCTTGTGCAGGGCTGTTTTTTTCTCGGTGATGAAATGATTTAGGTGGATATTAATAGGATAGTGAAAAAGACAGGTAGGGTATATATCCATAGTACTTTTTGGTGCCTTCCAGTAATAACAGAAATGAGATGTTATTGAGTCACACGAAGTTGGCGGAATACCATGAAGGCAAAAAACAAATTTGTGTTTTTTATTTAATCTATTAACAATAAGCCATTGATATTGAGTTACAATGAGATCATCGTGTGTTTAGATCATAGAGGGTGAATAATATCTGGAGGTGTTATATGTATACTAGTATGATGCAGTTCAGTGGTCTTCCACCAGGGCAGCACTCCAGAGCCTTGCAGTGATCTTGAAAAGCCCGATAAATGCTCAAATTGAACAGGGGCTTAGTGCATTTTCGTTCCTTATCTCATTAAGGGTACTGTACAATGCGCAACTTGCAATTGCCAAATTCCTCAAGTGAAAATGGAATAACATTTCACAGGTAAACAGAAAAAAAAAGAAATTTATCCACCCATAATCTTGTTATCTGTAGATACGCTTCCTTTGTCAACATTTCTTGTGTTTTCAGCACATTAATATGGCACATAAGTGCAATGGTGATTTCATTTTTGAAATTGAAGCATCATTACTCCTATCATCATCATCATTTCAGCCTTCAAAAGTCCTTTGTTGGATGTAGGCCTTCCCCAGGTTCCTCCACAGATTTCTATCCTCCGCTGCTCTGTGCCACTGTTGTTTATGTTGGTCTAAGTCATCTTGCCAGCGGGTTTCCTGTGTATCCTCGGGGCGTCCAGAAGGTTGTTTGTGATGTCCATCTGTTATCTGTCATCCTGGCAATGTGCCCCGCCCAGTTCCACGTGAGCTTACTGATGGTTTCAAGGATATCTTTTACTTTACTTTTTTGACGTATCCATTTTGCTGTTTTTCTATCCTTCCAAGTTAGATCTAGCATAATTCTCTCATGTGCCCTCTGCATTGTTCGCAGTTTAAGGGAAATCTTTTTTGTTAGATTCCAAGTTTTGGCCCCATAGGTGACAGTGGGGAGGATACGCTGATCATAGACTTTCCTTTTTAAGAGGATAGGAGTTTTCTTATTTTTTAACACTGTACTGGCTCTTCCAGATGCCTGCCAACTGAGGGTTATTCATCTTTTTATTTCGCTCTCTTTGGTGGTGTCATGTAGAGAGATTCGTTGTCCAAGGTAGATGTAGTGGTCCACTTCCTCAATTTGTTGATTTTCAGTTTCAAGTATGTCATCTGCATTTTCAGTGTATTTATTGCTCATGACTTTGGTCTTAAGGAAGTTCGTGTGGAGCCTACTGATTTGCTTGCTTCATTTAGCTAGGTGAGCATTTGTTGAAGCTCTCCTTTGGTGGGGGCAACGATAATGATGTCATTAGCAAATCTGAGGTGACTTAGGTATTCTCCATCTATCCTTATTCCTTTATCTTGCCAGTTGAGTTGTAGGAAAGCTCTCTCCAGGTAGGCAGTAAATAGTTTGGGTGAGCTAGTGTCACCTTGTCTGACTCCTCTCTTGAGTTGGAATTGTTCTGATTCCTTGTGGAGGCGAATAAATGATGTTGCATGATCATAGATATGACAGAGGACATTGATGTAAACTGAGTCAACTCCCGGTTCTTCCAGTGCTGACATGACCTCCTCAGTTTCGACCGAGTCAAATGCTCTGGTGTAATCTACAAGTGCTGCTACTAGTGGGATTTTATATTCGTTTGTTTTCTCAATGATCTGGTTTGCTGTTTGTAGATGGTCAATTGTGGTGCAGTCTTTTCTAAAGCCTGCTTGTTCCCTTGGCTGATTTTCATCAAGCTTACCTGCAGTTCAATTAGTGATAACTCTGGTGAAGATCTTATAAATAACATTAAGGAGGCTGATTGGTTGTTGGTTGTTCATGTCCCTGGAGTCGCCTTTTTTGTAGAGTAGAATGAGGATGGCTTTATTCCACTCTTCTGGTGTTTTGCTCTTCTTCAGGCATTCATTGAATAGTCACGCCAGTCTGACTTGGATTGGCTCATCAACATCTGTTATTAGGTCCAATGTGATGTTATCAGGTCCTGGTGCTTTCCCCTTCTTCATTTGCTTGATAACAAGTCGCACCTCGCATGCTGTGATCTCTGGAAAGTCATGAGGTAGTTGTTCATTTTCTCTTCCGCAGAGATGGTAACGGGGTCTTTCTGAGGAGTAAAGGTTTTGGTAATACTCTCTTGCTCACTTAACTATTCCATCACGGTTGGTTGTAAGGGATCCGTCTTCTTCTAGCACCCCAATGAATTGCAGCTTCCTCTGGCCGAGTTTTCTTTTTGCTGTTTTAAACCCACTGCCCTGTTTAATGACAGCTTCAATTATTTCTGTTGTTCTGTTGCAAAGGTCTTTTCGTTGCTTTTTCTGTATGGTTTTGTTTAGTTCTGCTGCTTCAATTTTCTCCGGCACTGCTAATAGGGGCTTGAGATTTCTATGTTTTTTCATGAGGTTCTTTGTCTCTTCAGAGAATTTGCTGGTTTCGGAGGACTTTCTGTCCTGGAACTTCTTTGCTACTTCTTTCAATGGGATGATGATGTTATTATTCAAGCTTTCAAGGTCATTTTCATTATTGTTTTGGTCTTCTAAATTTTCAAGAATCTCGTAGTGGTTTTTTTAACTCTATTTGAAATGTAGATTTGAGAGCTTCAGGTATTTTGATATGTTCTGGTCTTGAGAAGAATAGTTTTTGTCTTTCTTGTTTGTTGTTGATTTGGATTTTGCATCTTACCATCCTGTGATCACTGCCTATGTTGACTTGGTTCAGGACATCAAAATTTTTAACTATATCATGTCTGTCTACAAGTATGTAGTCTATTTCATTTTGTGTTTCATGGTTTGGGCTTTGCCATGTCCATCTCTTGTTTTCACTCTTTTGAAAGAATGTGTTTATGATCTTGAAGTCATGTGCTACAGCAAAATTGATCAAGTCATCTCCCCTCTCATTTCTCTCTCAATATCCAAATTTGCCAACACAGTCTTCATTCCCTTGTCCAATTTTAGCATTGAAATCCCCCATTATGATGTTGTAATGGGCTTTGTTATTATTTAGAGTGGTATATAGGTCATCATAAAAGTTACCCAGTTCCTCCTGGGGCGACACTGATGTGGGAGCATATACCTGTATGATTGTTAGTCTGTACAGCTTTGAAATTCTAAGAGTGACACTAGCTACTCTGTCAGATGTGGCTGTGAACTTCTCAATGTTGCTCTGTAAGTTTTTGTTTATGAGAAATCCAACACCAGGTGTCCGCTTTTAAGCATTTGGATTTTCTCGCCTGGTCTTCTCATCTCAGAGATTCCTATAATGTCCCAATTGATGTTTTTAATCTCTATTTCGAGGCTGCTCAGGCGTATCTCTTCAGAGAGGGCTCTTACATTGTATGTAGCAATGTTGAGCACTGTTTTGGGGATGGGTAGTTGCTTGTACAGCCTTGATTCAAATCCGCTGACCCAACAGGAAAGGTTGAATTTCGTCTGTGGTTGTAACTCATTTGGGGAGAGTGTGGGCCATACCCTGCCGCGCTGGCCCACGGCGAGTTGGCAGGGGAAGAGACAGCGAGAAGTGAAGTTGATAAGGGATGGGACAGAAAATATAGACGGATGAAAGAAATGAGGGGACAGTATGAGAGACAAAGATTTGACTCCGGACTGAAGGGCCGTCAGAACCCTTTAGATATTGCCTACCTATGTTACAGACAATATTCCCGTACGGGGTATTACTCCTATATATGTTACATAATATAGAGCAAAAATTATCTTGCTTAGTAGTAAGTAGGTCTTTAGGTTACTGGTTGTTTCAACGTCTCGTCTTTTAAACACGTTACTGTTAGAGTATTTCAGGGTGACTTGACCAAACTGTAGAAAACAACTTCTATTACTCTATTTGAAGTGAAAAAAATTTTGTATTTTTTATGTGTAACAAATCTTGTCTTAATATTGGTTGGTAATAGAAAGAAATTGAAGTTTGGCAGCTTGTGCCTTCAAACTAATCGTCAGGTAAGATGTTATATCACTTAAACTTTATTTTAATTACAACTTAATTTCGAATGAATGAATATAATTTCTGTATGGTAAAAGTTATCGAATCATTGTGCTAAAGAAAAAAATAGCCAGTGAGGATGGTAACAACAAGGAAAAGAATCACGGTCATGCAAGCTCTAGGCTTATGCCTATTGATTTGACAGCTATTCCTCAAAATTAGTGAAAAATACTTCTTATGGTAGCAGTTCTTTAACAATTCTGATTATCTTACTTGTAAAAGATAACATAGCCATATAATAATTAAACAAAGGGGAAAAAAAGAAAAGTATTACAATTGAGATTTACGTGGCGGAGACGGGTAGGTAAATCTCGCAAAGAATAACAGAGCACAAAAGATCAGTGCGATATGCTTCAGAGAGTTTGGGAATTTTTATACATATTAGGGATAAAGGCCATACCATAAACTGGAGTGGGGTAGAGCTGGTTTTCAAAAGTAGTTGTCCAAACAAAAGGAAGATGCTGGAATCTGCTATCATCAATCATACCAACAATATGAACCTGTCAGGAGGACATTGGAAATTGGATGACATCGACGGGTTGATCTTCAGGCCTTTTCTTAAGAAGGTGTTTCAGAAAATACGACCACCAGACTCATCGCCAGACGGGAGCTAACGAAGGCAAAAATCACAAGGGAATACCTTAATGTCCATCCTTCCTGGGTCAGTGGCCACCTGCATGCCAACAAGACTTACTGCCACACCTACATATGTTTTGTATGTATACCCATGTATCTATCATCTGTCCATATTTTACCAGTGAACAGGGGCACAGAAGGAAGTGTTCGAAATATGTGGTTGCAACGTTCATTCAGTGTTTTATGGGTCTTTTTATCTTCATATTATACTATTGTTTTACAGTAAAAGACATTAATATGTATATATATATATATATATATATATATCATAAGGTTAAATTTTATAGATATTTGAAGTAATTTCAGTGTTATTCTCTAATGTACGTCCGTTGTAATTTCATAGTACTTTATAAATTTTTTTTGTATTTTTTTTTTTTTTTTGTATTTTTGTATCACTCAGTGTTTTGTCGTAAACTATTCATTAAGATTATCTTGTCTTTTTTTTATGTCTTCAGTACCTTTATACAACTCCATATTGTTAATGGCTAGAAAGTTGATCAACAGAACAATGAATTTTTCCTTTTTCATAATTTTCACCATTGTTTCCCTTAATTTAAACGTTTTGTCATTCAGAATTATTTTCAATTTGCTTTAAAGCAGTTTTTTTATTGTAATTATCCACACGGGAAATGGAAAATAAGAGATGTATACGAGAAGTAAAAATATAAAACAATTAAACTAGAATTGAGACTCAAGTGATATTTGCCAACAAAAAAAAAAGTATTTGTTAGCCGACGATAAGGAATTATAATATAATTTGGATTATTTTAAACTGAATCTTATCGTTTGCAAAGAAAGAAATGGGTCTTTTAAGTCTCCTCTTCTGGTTATGACAGATCCTTTTCTTCGAGCGGAAAGATAACACAAACTCGGGGGCGCGTGACCAAAGAGACGAAGATGAATGCTCCCGGAAGTAGAAGGAACCTGCGTTCGGGAGATCATATTATTATATTATTATATATACTTAAATATATAGACCTGCACATTTTTTCAAGTCTTCTTGCTCACACAGTTGGTGATAGGAGATGTTTGGTGTGTATGAATAAGATCTAATTTTGTATTAAGCTGTCTCCAGAGGAGAATCGTCGCAATTATCACATCGACATTCATTTAAAACTGCTGAATCATAGATGAACATATCCGGCAACAATCTTTAACGTTAGTTACCGCATACATCCTGTCAACCCTTGGTAGTTTCTGCGTTTCAGTCTCTGAACTTCCTCCGTACTCCCTAACAGTCATGTCCACCGGGATTAAATTACACAAACACTGTCCACTGTTCCTTCATTTGGTTCCGTGTCTTTTTTTTTTTTAATCTTTCACACTTCACAAAGTTATGTTAAGTATATCTTAGTTTTACCAGACCACTGAGCTGATTAAGAGCTCTCCTAGGGCTGGCCCGAAGGATTAGACTTATTTTACGTGGCTAAGAACCAGTTGGTTATCTAGCAACGGGACCTACAGCTTATTGAGGAATCCCAACCACATTATACCGAGAAATGAATTTCTATCACCAGAAATAAATTCCTCTAATTCTTCATTAGCCGTCCAGAGACTCGAACTCGAGCCTAGCGAGTGCTACCGACTCGTCCAACACACATCTCAACTTTGAAAACAAACTTTCTCTGTTTACTTTGGAGTGCACGTCTCTGTTCACTTTTTGTATACTGAATCCATTTGTGCATTAAGGTTTTTCTCTGCGTTTACTCGTTTTCATAATAACTTATTATTCTCCCCAAAGTTCTTTCCCACTGTCTCCCATCTATTTTCATTAATTATTCTCCCCAAAGTTCTTTCCCATTGTTTCCCATCTATTTTCATTAATTGCCCTCTCTCCCTCACTCTCTTTTTGACTGCTATGTCCAACCTCCTGTATACTGCACTTAATTCCTTCTGCCATGAAGTTATACCTCAGATTATTTGCCCTTTTCATTCACTAGACCTTTCATTTCCCTATTCCACCAGTCACAATGTCTGCACTACTGTACCTACATTGGTATCCCTGTGAGCCCTTATTGTAATTTTGTAAATTCATTTATTGCTACTTTCATGTACCTCTCTTCAGCCGTAGTCCATGTTTCATCCATTTTGTGCTTTTTTGCTCTCCGCTGCTTTTTATCAAACTTGCTCATCATTATTACATGAACTTATATTGATCTGACATTCTGCCTCACCCCATTAGTGATGGCTATAACGTCAGTCAATTACTCTTTCAGATATTCACAGTGTAGCCGATACTTTCCTCACTATTTCTTCTTTCCCATGTATACTTGTGAATATTGTTTAATGAAAAATAATTTATTCTCGACAATCAAGCTCCATTCCTAACACATTTCCATAAGATTGTCTCCATTTTCACTTGATCCAGGACCTCCATACCTACGGGTAGCTCCATTTCTATGTAACCTACCTGTGCAGTTAAAACACCCAGCACAACCAACCTTTCGTATTCTTCAAACCCAGTTAGGCGCAAATTCATGTTCTCAAATATACTTGTATTCTCTCGCTCGTATTCTTTCCCATTCCTGGGTCACATAAGCTCAGTATTACATTTTCTTGTGCCACACTCAGTCGTAGTCGTTTAAACCTCGAACCAAAACATTTTTTACCCTACAAGTGATCCTCTTCCCCGTCTCCAACCGTTTCAGTGCATCATAAACAATTACTCTTTTTCCTTCTCATCCCTGCACACACTACCCAAGCTATTGCTCCACAAACATGTAAACAATCATACTTTTCTTCTCAGCACCACGTCCACACAACTGACAGTTAGTACTTTACATAGGTTTGGTATACGTATGTGGGACAGATAATTCTTTGTGAATATCCTGTGTACCCCCATTTGAATGATAGAGTTTGAAATTGTTGAAGTGAGAAGCAGTGTAAATACAACAATTCGATGAAAATTTAGTTTAGGTGAAGAAGGATAAAAGTTGTTATATGGTGGTTTCGTCACATGAGGATAACGTTGGGGAAGAGGCTTTAAAACTCCAGTTAAGTTACATCGTGGAGAAAGTGCTTGGCACATGCACAAGGTTTGAAATGTTGCAGGGAGGGCTAATAATATGAAGGATGCTAAGGAGTTCAGTTATGAGAGTTTTCTGATTTTAAAGTGCTGACGTCTATACAAATGTTAAAATGCTCATTGCACGCACACACATTAAATATATATATATATATATATATATATATATATATATATATATATATATATATATATATATATATATATATATATTATGTAATGAATTCTTAAGTTCATCGTCTGGAGGAGAGTCCAGTAACATAAGTAATAGTAAGCTTGCAAGTTTAATGTCATAATTTATATTGCTCTGTGATTCTAATCATTGAAATGTTTCCTGTATAAATAGCAATATGATTACAAAAAATTGTGTACGGTGAAGAAAAAGATTTTATGCCATACCTTAATGAAAAACCAGTTATAAACCCTATTCGCTAATAAAAGAAGCCACGCCTTGAACCACGCCCTCTGCCTTATAAATAACATCTGTGCACAAAACCGGTGACAAATTATTAACAAAGTAATACAACAAGCACAAAAGAAAACGGGTAACACATAAATAAAAGGAATTTGCCTGTTGAACTGTACACGGAAGGTTGTCGGATCCTGATTGAAACTAGAAAAGCAATAAATAATTGAACTTATGTATAATATTTAGGAGCAGATCATATTGCTACGAAATCTTTCTATTCTCGTAAATGCTCGGGTGGCCATTACGGGTTGTCAGTCAGGAATTCCTGGATAACGAACCACAGAACGCAAGTCAAAGAAGTAAATAATGCGCCGACGTTTCTTCGGCGCAATGGAGTTTTCTGTACCGCGTATAATCAAAGCCACAGATCATAGATCTATCTTTCGGTGGTCTTGGTATAATGTGTTTAATGAGCCGCGGGCCATGAAACTTTAAGCACGGCCTGGTAGTGGCCTGTCCAATATCGTTGCCAGACGCACGATTATGGCTAAATTTAACCTTAAATAAAATGAAAACTACTGATACTAGAGGGCTGTAATTTGGTATGTTTGATGACTGATCAACATACCAGTTTGCAGCCCTGTAGCCTCAGTAGTTTTTAAGATATGAGGGCGGACAGAATAAGTGCGGACGGACAGACAAATCCGGCACAATAGTTTTCTTTTACAGAAAACTAAAAGGTAGAGAGACTTGCGCAATCCGGCTTATATTTGGGATACTTGCTACAGTAAAACTGTGAAGACACTTTATAGTAAAAGCGAGAGGAAGAAAGAATAACTCAAGAACTCCCTTTGTTTGCCTTATTTCTCTGGCATTGAAGCCATCAAATCAGTGGTGAAAATATCCTATGTAAATAACATCTGTTGATATAACAACACGGTAATAAAAAAACATGCCTGTAAGGTATTTTTTAACTGCGCTGCCATTGTAGTTTTTTTTAATGTTGTATGTAGTTTGCTTGAGTGCCTCTGAGAACTATTTCCCTTTTCGCGTCGACAGATGTCAAAGTCGGCTGTTGAACATTGCTGTGAGCCGGAGGCCCAAGTTCCAGTCCTGGCCAGGGCAGAAGCACTTGTCAATTATGCTTTTTGGCTGTAAGTTATTCTCAAGGTATAGTGAACTGGGTATTAAACGGTACTTGTAGCTTTATATATATATATATATATATATATATATATATATATATATATATATATATATATATATATATATATATATATATATATATAAATATAAACAAAGTTCATAAGTTGTACGTTTACAGTAAGAACATGGTTACATAAAGCTTTCCTGTTTCTTTTAATAATTGCTCCCTGATTCTCATCATTGAAGTGTGTGTGTGTGTGTGTGTGTGTATATGTATATATATATATATATATATATATATATATATATATATATATGTGTGTGTGTGTGTGTGTGTGTGTGTGTGTGTGTGTGTGTGTGTGTGTGTGTGTCTGCGCGCCCTCGAACTTTCGTATGTTCATGGATCTTCACAATATCCGTGTCATTTCTCATGAATGTAGCCAAGATGAGTTACCTTTCCGCATGAGTAAGATGCTGGATGAACTCCAAGCCGGGTTATTGAGTCTTTACCCCAAGTAACTTATGGTTATAGACTCTGATAGATTTTCAGGGATTGTGGAAACTGGCAGCTGTTTGTCACTGTTATTGGCTGTACTGTTATACGCAGATTAATGTAAACACCGGGCTATTGATTTGTTTGTGGATGTTGCGTTCGGCTTGTTGGGTTTACAGAAATAGCCGGAAAATGTTTTAAAGATTGTATTGGAGATAAAA
>NC_089741.1:1346158-1378658 GCF_040412425.1 Macrobrachium rosenbergii | reverse complement strand
ACATCTGCAGACGTTCCTTTAAGGCATTTTTTTGTTCTTGAATGATGCGTGTTCTCAGTTTCTTGGATGACTCGAAGGTGTTCTCAAAAGAATTATAGTTGTCAGGATATGGAAATGGGTTGCAATACAGCTAGGCTATAGATGGTAAAGACGAGATACTCGCGTGAGATTCGATGGTTTCCTCGGAACTGATCGGCCTTCCTGCGATGCGTCCCACTTTGGGGTTTCGTTTTGAAGATCAGAGGTAATATGATTCACAGATGAGTTGCTTGCTTTCATTATTATTTCTCTCTCTCTCTCTCTCTCTCTCTCTCTCTCTCTCTCTCTCTCTCTCTTATTTTTTTGTTTTCTAATGCCTTCCGGTTTCGCATTCTCTACCTTGAACATCTTATGAGAACGTTCGTTATGTTGTTGAGGTACAGTTCAAAGGCCCAGTTTTGTTTCCTTCGAGGTATCGTTAACCTGCATTTTTCCTGTTTTTTATCTAAAAAAACTCATATACGAGTTAGAACCGCGTTTTTTTTTTGTTTGTCTTCTATACTTCAATCCTTGTAAAACTTGAGTGTTCGTTATAGGCAGAAGATTGTTGATGCACTTTAATTTTTATAATTTATTGCTGGTGTATGTATAATATTCTGAAGCGTAGATTTGTGATTGAGAAGTGTTTTTATGCATCCCAGTATGTTTTCATGTGGTTATTTTCTTTTTGTTTGTCTCCCTGTTTATATCATTGTTTACTATCTGAAATCATTATTATACTGTTATAATTATAGTTTGTTTCTTTTCAGGTAGGGAAACATTGGTAACATCATGGTTGCCATGAAAGCTGAAGAAAGGTATTCTACCTCTCACTGCATGGATGACACAGGCGCGTCATTTGATGGACGGTAGGTCATTTGAGTCTGAACAAAAGCAAAAGCTGGAGCCATTAAACTTTCCCGGAAGGAATACATTTTATGAATGTGAATGTCATGTCTGCCCCATTGTCTGTGTTAGGGATAATAGCCCATTAACGGAACAACACTTGGATGTTCTTCCGGAATGACTGGTGGGAACATTATGACGTTACCACAGTCCATAGTAGATGTGTGTAAGGTAATAATAAGTGATTGGATTGTTCATTGTCGTTCACTTCTCGGTATGGTAGAGCTGATGATAAGATCATTCTTAGGCTTCTTTTTTATGTTTACAAAGTCATTTCACCTCTACCTTTAGAAATTTCATTGGCCAAATGTCAGTTGTCAGACTGATCCATAAGTAGTCTAGTTTCAGCTCAAGGTTTTTCTCGACACCATCGGCGTATTTTTTAACCGATTAGAAGAGTGACTATTTTCTTACTGTGATTTGCTTCCTTTAAGGAAATGGTTGCGATCTTTTCGAGGTTTAGACGGCCTGTCAGCGTCACCTCGATGGTAGGGAGAGAATAACATTGATTTATCTCTACCATTAATAAAGAGAATTTGAGGAGTTTTTCCAAAGTTTTATCATCAAACACTATTTTATTTTATTTGAGAAAGAGAGAGAGATTGATATCCAGGTTGAAAGAGAAAACATTGATTTCGTGGAAATTAACCAAGTAGTAAATTTCTTATAATTCGTTCAAGGAAAATGAAAATAGTGAGCATAAGATGAACATATAGCTTCATATACTACCTTGTCCGTGATCTTATTATGTTCCTAAAGAAAAGCAATAGGGTGTCTAATATATTATAATCTTATAATCTGAATCGACTGAATAACTTTCCTAATCATTCTTGCGAGCGGCTTTTTCAGAAATGATAGACTTCTCGAAATGATGCCTTTAGCCACAGGTGAACTGAACAGAGCTTCATTTTCCTCCATGATTTTTGTTGGTTTTTGCAGTTGACAGTTGGAAGGTAACAGATACATATATTGTGCCAAGGCATTTCGACTGGTTAAAAGGTGCTATTGAAAGTAATACTCAGTAGCCCGCTTGTCTTTCTTCTAAAAAGCCCGACATATACAACATAATATACATATATATATATATATATATATATATATATATATATATATATATATATATATATATATATATATATATATATATAGAGAGAGAGAGAGAGAGAGAGAGAGAGAGAGAGAGAGAGAGAGAGAGAGAGAGAGAGAGAGAGAGAGAGAGATTCCTTCCTGAAGTCGTTGTAAATATTAATACATATATTCCCAGAATTTGCAAGTAAAAATAATTGTCACCAGTAGAAATGATTATATATTTGGGCATCATCGTCATTTTCAAGATAATGGGAATATTTCAAAATATTCTTTAGTTACTTTTATTGGGTTTATTAAAAAGAGGCTCATTGCACCATAGGAGCTCCAGTAAAGTATGTCGCCTGTCATTCCGGCTAAGGTAGGAGTATCTTATTAACTGCATCACCTGGATGAGGGACCTTAAAAGTGTTCTTGTGAAGTCTACCTTATTAGCTTTTGGTAACGATAGGAAGGAAGACTCAAGTTATTATAAAAGAAATATGCAGTTAATTGAGCTTATGAAAATTAACTTTCATTGAATGCTGACTTACAAATACAGTAAATGTTCTTTTATGATTTTTTGAAATTGTTTTTAAACCCAAAAATAATTTATTAAAACTGTTATTGTTAACAGTATTTTGGATATTGTAAACATTTCCTTAACATATTGATATTGAAAGCGAGCGAAAAGTCAAAGATTACGTTTTAAAAAAAGCAGATAAAAATTATAAATATACAGTGTCTATGTACTAGAAGCATCAGATCCTTGCTTAAAAAAAAGCTGGATTATGGACGAACCGATGTACTGAGCTTTCACAATAATGGCAGCTTTTTACACCTACAGGAAAAAAAGCACGTTAAAAAAACGAAGAAGACAGAGATGCATATAAAGAAGAAAATGACTGTGGCAAACGTCAAGGGAAGATATATAATTTAAGATGTATTTAGATCTGAGTGATATCGAAAGCAACGCAAATATTGATTTTTGTATAGGAGTTTCTCCACGGTGAGTAACAATAATACGGTACTCAAGTTCTATAAAATGAAATAAAGCGCAGCGGTGATGGGACGTAACCTTTTGCAAAATTACTCCAAGAATAATTATTGCGAGACTCCGTAGAGGAGGGCCATGAAATAAAACTATCCAAGTACGGAGAAAAATGGTTGATGAGGCTACTCTCAAGAAAATAATATTGAGACAGTGCTGTCAACTGACGAAGCATAATGATAATTGAGTTTTATAATCCTACCGAAACATTCGAAATGGGTAGCCATTCGTCACTAGAAAAGATATGAAGTCGTGGCTTTGGTTAAAGTAAGTTTCATTTCTTTACTAAGGAACATTATAAGTTCTTATCGCGCTATATCCCAGTTGCATTGTGAATCGCTACAAGGAGGGAACTTTCAGGTAATATTCCGCCGTGAAGTGCGGCTTTGAATTAATGCTGCCAACAAAGGTGACTATAGCATGAGGAAGAATCCTGAAAGAAAGTCGTTACCCCCAGTTTGAATGAAAGTTATTAGCACTCCAGTATTAGCTGACATTGTGGAGCGAACAGATATGAGGATGCTGAGGTGGATTTTTACGGCCTAGCTGCGTGAAAGGCTGGAAAAAGAAGAAATTAGGGGAAGGCTGGTAGGTAAAGATTACTGATATGATAAGAGAGTGGAGATTGAGATGCTGTGGACAAGTGGCAAGGATGCGGGAAGAGTAGAGAGCTCGGGATAGAAGCTCGAGAGAGAGAAAAAGATGAGATGATGTGATAAAATGAAGGAGGATTTAGAAAATAATGGTTTGGTGGAAGAAGATGCTTTCGACAGGAATAGTTGGAGAAGACGCATCAAGGCAGCCGACACCTTAGCTTTGTTGATAGCGGTGGCGATGAGGAAGAATAGCTGACATTCATTCAGTGTTCATTATTAACTAGTGTTGCAGAGTGGAAGTAAGAGCTGTACTCCTTATTGTAAAGCATTTATGCATACTTCATCAAAAACTTGATAGATCTTCAACTAATAATGGACACCTCATTACGCCATCACGCAGACCTCAACCTGTCCAGCAAATACATATGCAATATCACAATTTATCGGCCTTGGATATCACGAGTGCAAAAATGAGGAAAAAGGTGTATAGAAATTAGTTTGATATTGAGATATTTCTTTATTTACAAAAATATACTTCGTGGAAGATTTGAGTTTCGTGAAAGATGGGAAAATTTCGGAATGTGTGAGATTATTTTTCTGCATTTGGTCGGAAAGCACGAGGTGCCAATACTCTTGACAGGCGGTGGACATTCTTTATTGGAAGTATTTTTCACGCCAACGTACCGGAGACTATTTTCTCTATCTTTCTCTCTCTCTCTCTCGGCTGTTGGCTAGCATCTGTATGAGCCACCATCTAATATATATACTGTATTTATATATAATATATATATGTATGTGTATATATATATATATAGATATATATATATATATATATATATATATATATATATATATATATATATATATATATATATATATATATATATATATATATATATATATATTGTCTGAAGTGATCAAGTACCTGGTTACTACACAACTATTCAACTATTAAATCCAAAAATTTACCTCACTTCAGCCAGATACCTGAAACCTCATAACAATAATATTACAACTGAACACTCTAAAGGTAACAGTGATCTCTTAAAACTTGCTTATCACTTGAAAAAATCAATCTAAGTTGATCAAGTTATGAGTGAGGTAATAACTATTAAGTAATAAATATATAATAGAAACGAGTCTATAATTGAATAAACTAAATACTTTGATATACGCACAAAGGCATACAGAAAATCACTGATAAAGACAGAGACAGCAAAACAGAAAAGATGTTAGCGAAACAAAGTCATAACAGATGCCGAGTTTAACCGTCGTCGCCAGTGACTAAAAGTGTTTACCTGTACTGCGCTGGGCAAAAAGATGAACTAATTTAGATCTTGACCTCGCCCGGTGACCTCTCGCACACCATAACGTTAACTCGATAACAACCGTTGAACAAATTGCATAGACAATTAAACGTGAAACATTAATGGAAAAGGGAAGCCTATCTGGACGAAACTAAGGAAAATTATACCAGATTTAGGCATCGAACCCATACCCATATATATGAAGGCTCTGGAAGCAGAGTCAGTTAGAAAAGGGCATCAGGGCAGGGAGTGTGCGAGATGTGTGGAGAGGTGACTGTGAAAACTTAATCTGACTTGTGAACTTATAAAATTTCTGAATGCCCATAGTCCAAGTGAAATTCTAAGTCCACGAATTTTACGATGTGCCTTTTAAGATAAAGACTCGGTCATTGCTACCCATTGAAAGGTGGAAAAGTTATGCAGTTTAAAGACTAAATAAATGTAATTAAGGGGAAACATAAATTTCATTTAACCAACATTAATAAAAGAAGAACTTATGAAATATTGAAAGATAGCTGACATCTGAGCACGATAAGTGAAGTTCCAGCATAGTTAAACATCGACCACTTGTTCCTACGGAAGTGAAGGCAAACAGTATAACAGACAGTTCTAAGAAGTGCATGCCTTCCCCATTACAGAATTTTTGGTGTCAGCTTAGGGGATTTCCGAATTCCACAGCCGATAACGAGAAGAAACAATTAGTGCGTGCTATCTTTAAAATCTACAGACCATCTTCAAGTTCCTGGTCTGGCGAAGTTTGTAACAAGACAAGATCGAACATATCAAATTAAGTGAAAGTTGTTTCCCGTATAAAGACAGTTACAAAGTGTAACCAGTAAGTGTTCCACCGAAGATTCAGTCAGCTTTTTAACAGATCTCAAAACGAGGATCACTCCCTTTCTCTCCTTGAAGGGTCTAATGGAAAGCCTTCGTATTAATCAACATCATTTTTTCAGTTCTAATCTAAATTTGATAACATTTGACAAAAGGTAGACATGACTCTCTCTCTCTCTCTCTCTCTCTCTCTCTCTCTCTCTCTCTACATATTATATATATATATATATATATATATATATATATATATATATATATATATATATATATATATATATATATATGTGTGTGTGTGTGTGTGTGTGTGTGTGTGTGTGTGTGTGTGTGTGTGTGTGTGTCTTTCCACAGTCAGCCGCAAGTATCCCATAAATATGAAGACACAAAGCTTCCACAGTATCAACAGCATCATTCATCTACATTCAAAGTTTAACTTGAGCACGTCGGCCATTTTCTACATATTGCGCACATAAATTTGTTTTGCATGCATTATTACGCATCCTAATTATTAGAGTTTCTTTCCTTTTCCTCTTTCCCAAGTTCGGAATTTTATACCCTTCACCCCAGACAACCGACTTCCATTCTCATGACAAAACCAGTGACCTGAAAACCAGTCTGATCCATCTTTTATCCTGTGCTAAACTTCTGTACTGTACATGGTACTCTCTATACCTTCAATCTTTTCATCTCTCCGTGTCCCACATTTACTACTACCCCTCCTACGTGCACCTGCTATACTTTTTTACTTACATTCAACAAGATACTTTATTTAAATAGAGAAATACCAACAAAAAGTTTTCATTCAAAACTTAAGCTTTTGCTTCTTCCAAAATGCACTGTGTTGTTCCTTGAGCCACCTCTTCTCTCATGCTGCCATACTGTACATCATATACCACCAGATACTCATACTATATTCTTTCATCGCCCATACTTATTTTCATTAACATATAATTAAAGAGTAGCCATACAATTTTGGTCAACGACGTTTTACTTCGTTAAATTGGGTGTTTCTTCCTCCAATGCTCTTTTTCTATTATGAAAATAAACCTAATCAAAATTATTATAAAACAGAATTCTAAACCTTGCTAAATCTCGGTTATGAAAAATGGCTCGACTGCCTGCAAGACCGCAGAATCCCAAAACTAAACTTTATAACTGAACAGCAAAACTGGGACCATTCGAACAGGCAAGGGAGGAAGCAAAACCCACATACGCACACAGACAGACAAACAGTCACATACACATGCATACACACACATAAATACATATATATATATATATATATATATATATATATATATATATATATATATATATATATATATATATATATATATATATAGGAGGGTAGTAGTAAATGTGGGGCACGGAGAGATGAAAAGATTGAAGGTATAGAGAGTACCATGTACAGTACAGAAGTTTAGCACAGGATAAAAGATGGATCAGACTGGTTTTCAGGTCACTGGTTTTGTCATGAGAATGGAAGTCGGTTGTCTGGGGTGAAGGGTATAAAATTCGAACTTGGGAAAGAGGAAAAGGAAAGAAACTCTAATAATTAGGATGCGTAATAATGCATGCAAAACAAATTTATGTGCGCAATATGTAGAAAATGGCCGACGTGCTCAAGTTAAACTTTGAATGTAGATGAATGATGCTGTTGATACTGTGGAAGCTTTGTGTCTTCATATTTATGGGATACTTATGGCTGACTGTGGAAAGAACACACACACACACACACACACACACACACACACACACACACACACATATATATATATATATATATATATATATATATATATATATATATATATATATATATATATATATATATATATATAATATGTAGAGAGAGAGAGAGAGAGAGAGAGAGAGAGAGAGAGAGAGAGAGTCATGTCTACCTTTTGTCAAATGTTATCAAATTTAGATTAGAACTGAAAAAATGATGTTGATTAATACGAAGGCTTTCCATTAGACCCTTCAAGGAGAGAAAGGGAGTGATCCTCGTTTTGAGATCTGTTAAAAAGCTGCTCTGAAGATGCGAGTGAGATCTGATGCTTTTCAAGCGAATCATCTTAAATCGTTTCCAAGGAGGATTTTTGGATTTCTTATATCGTTTTCGGTTCCACTTGAGGTTTTTGTTCTAGCGTGGTCTGCTTTTATTCTTTTCAGTCTGTGCGTTTTTTTTTTTTTTTTTTTTGAGGAGGGTGAGTTGGAGAAAGAGAGACCGGATGTACCATGAATGGAATGCGCCACCCTCTCGTCTCATTGCTCCACATCGCGTTCAAACGCGCTACTTCTTAGTTTCAGTGCACCGTCACTTATGTTGTGAATGAACCAGTAATATCATATCTTATTAAAGACGACTTTGTTTACAGTTTTTGAACTTACACAGTAATATTGTTAGTAATGCATTCATTAAGAGATATACACCGTAGGTGAGTATTGCCGTCAGTACATGAGGTGCACTATAGTCTTTACATAAGGTTCTTTGAAGTCCCCCCCCTCCCTTCCCCGGTTTATAGTCTCTGCTTTCCTTCTTACTTTCCAACTTCTCCTAACAAGTGTTTCCAAGTGCAACTGCGAGGTTTTCCTCCCGTTAAACCTTTAGAACCTTTTTACTCTCGATTTCGCTTTTAGCATTGAATGGCCTCATAGGCCCTAGCGCTTGTACTTTGGCCTAAATTTTAGATTCCATTCCAATAACATATATAGCACATAAACCATATTTACGTGGTGAACTGGCAGGAAACAAATTCTTAAGAGTAAATTCTCATTCTTTTCACATGTTCCATGAAGTGTGATCACTCGTCACTTACTCTTCATGCTTAAATACAGGAATCATTTTTGAACCCTGCTGCACTTGACACTTTCCCAACGGGAAACCGGAGCTTTAAGGAGAGGGAAAGGGACCAAACACGAGTGAACTGCACCAACAAAATCGATATAAAATGAGTAAACCACAAGATAAGCAGTTAGACAAATAAATGGTTCATTTCTGCGGTTAATATCATTCACAGAACATTACAAAAGACAAAGATGTCGAAAAGCCAGTTACAGGGATGCATCGTAACCTTACCGCATCCTACCTTAACCAAAGCAAGAGAACCAGGTTTATAGCCGACCTCAAGGGGTTGGAAGCCAACCCACCTACCCACCAAGCCTGACCTAGAGCAGTGGGTCATAGAGTAAAATCAGTTATACATCATAACCTCACGTTCTTTACCCAGATCCAAAGCTAGGTGCTGGGTCCTTACTTAACCGGGTAAAAATAACTCCCCATCTCAACCTGACCAACAGCGTGAATCTGTGACATCGTATGTGCATGTTCTTATTACAGAATTCATATAAAGGCTTCATGCTCTGCTTTTTTATTCATTCACCGTTTTTAACGGTGAATGAATAAAAAAGCAGAGCTTGAAACCTTTATATGAACAAGGTCATACGTATATTCATATTATATATGTTTTTATATTCACAAACATTAAAGCCACAAATGTTGTTTTTCACCTCACTAGGGCCTTGGTAATAACTGACCCCCAAGGGAAATTATTTATTAGTACACCTTATTAATTAAAAATTTCCCCTGGGTGTGTTCCTATTGCATATTGAATCCGACATTGAACGATATTTGAGGTTATATATGTATATATAAATATATGGATATATATATGTAAATACGTGTATATATATATATATATATATATATATATATATATATATATATATATATATATATATATATATATATATATGTATATATATATATATATGAAAATAAAAAGGCCCATAAAAACACTATTTAAACGTTGAAACCATATATTTCGGGCACTTGTTTCTGTGCCCCTGTTCACTGGTAGAATATGGACAGGTGGAAAGTTACAATGGTATATATACAAAAACATGAAGGTGTGGCCTTAGGCCTCCGATGTTATGGAGGTGGCGTTTCTTAAGAAGGAGGAGAGTGACCAAATTCCCTAGTGGTTTTGGCCTCATTAGCTCCCGTTTGGCGATGGATCTGGCGGTCGGCGTTTCTTGGGTCATCTTCGTCAGGAGGGTTTGAGGATTAAGGTGTCGATGGCGTCCGATTTCCAATGTCCTCCTGACAGGTTCATATTGTTGGTTTGATTGATGATAGCAGATTCCAGCATCTTTCTTTTGTACGGACAGCTACTCTTGAAAACCAACTCCGCCCCACTCCAGTTAATGACATGCCCTGTATTTCTGATATGTAGGAAAATTCCCGAACTCTCGAGCGTAACGTACTGATCTTTTGTGCTCTGTTATTCTTTGCAAGAGCGATCTACCTGTCTCGCCTACATAGATTTCATGACAATTGCTACATGGTATCTTGTAAACTCCGGCTTCTTCCCTTTTGTTATTTAAGTATACGTTACCGAGCGAACTCCCGATGGATTTGGGATAATGGAAAATGAAAGGATTATTAGAACTGAGTTGTTCGGTGGCCTTTTGGATGTTTTCATCGTATGGAAGCTTTATTTTCTTGTTGAAATCTATTTGTCTGTTGGGAGTGGGACCTCTATAGTATATTTTATTCGCTTTGGAAATCGGACGCCATCGACACCTTAATTCTCAAACCCCTCCTGATGAAGATGACCCAAGAAACGCGACCGCCAGATCCATCGCCAAACGGGAGCTAATGAGGCCAAAACCACTAGGGAATTTGGTCACTCTCCTCCTTCTTAAGAAACGCCACCTCCATAACATCGGAGGCCTAAGGCCAAACCTTCATGTTTTTGTATATATACCATTGTAACTTTCCACCTGTCCATATTCTACCAGTGAACAGGGGCACAGAAACAAGTGCCCGAAATATATGGTTTCAACGTTTAAATAGTGTTTTTATGGGCCTTTTTATTTTCATATTACACTGTAGTATTACAGGAAAAGACATTCATATATATATATATTTATTATATATATGTGTGTGTATGTATGTGCATATATATATATATATATAAATTATATATATATATATATATATATATATATATATATATATATATATATATATATATATATATATATATATATATATATATATAGAAGAGTCGCAGGGGAAACAGACCCAACAAACATCTCAGGCTTATTAAGTTTATTATGCCAACGTTTCACATCACATGATGCATCCTCAAGGCTGGAAAATTACAGACTATAAATACTTAAAGCGTCACTCATACACCGGAAAAAACTTAAATTTTTTTTTAACATTTACAAATACAGAAGATAAAAAATAAAACAAGAACTTGAAAGGAACGCCTACCAAGGTAAGAGCTAAAAAGTGACTAAAAGGACAGAGAGAAAATAAACATGCGAAAGATACCTATAGCGAACGCGGAAAGTAAACAAACAGGCAGTTATGCTATAAACAATGTGTGGACGACGATTGGATGTGTAGTGTGGGTTCATTAGTTTTTATAAAACGACTCCAACACCTTCATCTCGTCGTCTTTACGGGCAGATCCACTCATTTGAAAATCATTTATGTCCAAGCGGCTACCACAAATCTGAGAATGGTTCCGAACATTGGATGGTTCGGAATTGGACAATTTGCAACCCGTCCTGAAGCTCGCCTTGATGGGAGCAGAAGTGGACCTTGAGAAGCCTCCAAGTACATCCAGCGTAGGTTCCCAGACTACATCTGGGACAGGTATATGTGTTATAAATAATGTTGGATGTCAGGAAAGGGCTCAGTCTGTCCTTCACTCTGAAAAAAGAACGGTTATTTAGTGTATTTCGTGTGATCAGCTGCAGATTTACAGCTGGCAGTTCACGATGAATTAAATTCATACATTTCTTTTTAAAACTTTTTTCATGTAGGAAAGGGAACTTAGCGTAAATGCATAATTTTGGAGCGGTATATATGGTAACAGGTTATTTAATTTTTGCGGTTAGGAGCTTATTAAGTACTCTCTGGAAATAGTGGGATGGAAAACAGTTGTTGCGGAAAAAAATTAACCAAGAACTCAACTTCTTTGTGGAAGGCTGACCAGCTGGAATTCAGGGAATAAGCCCGGTGGAGGAGGGTAGAGAGAGAATTCAACTTAGAATTGAAATTACACGAGCTATAAAAATTGCTGCCCAACCCGGTAAAAGTATTTTTCTTATGACTGCTGGTTTGAAACCCATTATTTTCCCTAGTGATACGTAAATCTAGAAATGATAAAGAGTTGCGAGTTTCTTTCTTTACTGTAAACCTAATATTGTGATGTTGGGCAGTAATGAATTCTAAAAAGGGATCAGCATTAAAATGGTGTTTAAACAAGGCAAAGGCGTCGTCTACATATCTTTTCTAAAATAAAGGGTGGAAACTGAGGGGGCAATTGCCAAATACTGTCTCCTCCAGGGAGTTCATAAAAACTTTGGCGAAGGTAGGACCCAAAGGGCTTCCCATCGCCATCCCCTCCACCTGTCTGAAGCGAGAATCATTAAAAATAAAGACCGTGTCCCGCACGGCCAATTCTAAAAGTTATTACTTTATAAAGGTCTCCTATATCCGTTAATAAGAGAATCGGGAAATGAAAAAAGTCTGTTTAATATGATATCAGTCGTCTTCTCATCAATAAACAGGGACTTAACGTCGAAACTGACCACAAAAAGGTCAGAATCCTGCTTAAGAATATCATCCTTAAAATCAGCAGCACTTTTTGCGTTATAAGTATTATTGGTGAGCGGTTCTACCAATGGAACCAAATACTTAGCAAGTTTACAGTTGGGCGTATTTAACTTAGAAAGTATTGGTCCAAGTGGGACACCCTCCGTATGGATCTTGGGAAGGCTATACATGATCCCGTATATTGAACCTGTAACGAGAAGGTTTGGAAGGTGTTTTCATCCATGATGTTACGTTTGAGTACTCTGAGGAACCAGCTGATTCTGTCTTCTGTTTTGTAAATTAGGCGTTCCCAATTTCTGGAATCCTGATGAGTCATTGAGAATTGAGTGCATTTTATGAATATAGTCCTGCTTATCTAGAACTACTGTTCCCTTACCTTTGTCAGGATGTACTATATTTATATCTTCGTCTTTGGGTAATTCCTTCAAAATACGTAGATCCTATTTTGTGAAAAAGGGAGTCCATCTAGTTTTAAGGTTGTTATGCGCTTGGTGGGCTAAGGCTGATAACTGAGACCTCAGGTACTTGGCGTTATTACGTAGAGCAGTGGTTCTTAAACTTTTTTGCCTTGCGCCCCCCTCTGCATTATGTATAGACCCACGCCCCCACCCTGAAATTTTTGCCAACTATAATCTATAAACAATATGTTGTCTATTTGTATGCTATTATATTTATCATAACAATAAAAGACAATTCATAAACAAGATTTGAAATTAAAATTGACTTATATTTTGAATTTTTGGCATGTTTTGAGATAATGATTAGAAAATATATGGAAGCAGTGATAACGTTTTTGGCAATTTTGTAACATCACAAATTAAAAAAATTATTGCCAGCATCTGGCAACTCTGCTTGTGCCCCCATTGGAAGCTTCTGGCGTCCCTCTAGGGGGGGCGCCCCCCAGTTTAAGAATCACTGACATAGAGGCAGTTTCGATATTAGAGTATTTGTTTTAGTTTTGCAGCTGTAATTATTCTGGGTCTATTCTTTTTTGTTTTTCTGTAAAAGATATTTTATGAATAATGAAACTGACATTGGTTTTAGCTTTGTTCACCCTTGGTTAAAAAAAATGCACTCCAAGCAACACGGAAAGTAAACGTGAAAACCAAGAAATCACAGTCCCTTTTTTAGTTGTGTATCATTTGATTTAAATCCTTCAAAACAAGTTAGTTTTCTGCTTAAGTAAGTCACAGGATAAGATTTAAGACGGATCATCTTGTATCTAAAGGCAGTAAAGTTGGCTGGGAATTTTCACCAAATATATTAATCGTGGTATCAGTATTTTACCTCAGGAAATGTTCTAATAGTAATAAACTTAGTATCGTGTTAACGTAGATCATATCCTAATTTCGTAGTGGATATTTGAAACGCGTATATTTAGCACCGATTTCATTTTGGAGAGCGTCATGTAGTATGTAACTGCTATCACTGCACAAAGGACTTTAATCCCTGGGTGGACGAGCTTCCCATTCATTTAAATGAGTCTTTTGTTTCATTCCAACAACAACAGGATGGTTAAATGGTTCCCTTTTTCATTTTTGTTGTTTTCCTCCCATTGAGAATAAATCACACTGTCTGATATGGATGGGGCTCATGGGAATTACTTGGAAAACTGTTGTATTGTTTTAAAATTTGAGAGTGATACTCAGTGTTATGAGATTTATAGTGTGTGATACTCCAGTGCTCAGTGACATGCGTGCCCACACATGCAAAAAGAAATGTTAAACAAATAGATCAGACTGCATTTCTGGAAAAATGGGTAAAGCATCGTTTTTTGTGTTGTTGTTAGGCAGTTTGAATTTTTGTGTAACTGTATGTATATGATTCCTTTTCAAATACTTTTAGTCATGGTTGAGATGACATTAACAGCTCCTCAGATCCAGTCTGAATGACTTTTAGTCCCTGTTAATGTTACTCTTAACTAATTAGGAAGTGTATTTTATACACATGTTTACTATATATAATATATATGTGTGTGTGTATTTATGTATGTATGTATATTATATATATATATATATATATATATATATATATATATATATATATATATATATATATATATATATATATATTAAAAGCTTATAGGTCACAAGTATTTTGTGAATTATAATACACAGTAGATGTTTAATTAACAAGTGTGGTGGAAAACTTTCTGAAAAACCTCAAGAAGATGTTTAGCTGTTATCTGACTCGTTTCCTAATTAAGTAAAACTGTTATGTCAGGTATTCTCAAGACATGGGAACTTGCTACATGACTTCGTGAGTGCGTTGACCGGAAATGTCCAGGTTCCTGTGTAGGCATGTGTATGTGCGTTTCTTTTGGGTGGAGTCCCAGGGTGTGAAGGGATTGGTCATGAGAAAATTGATCATTTGAAGACCAACACTGAACATTATTAAAAGTCTTCTGTGAAGACTCTGTGGTTTGAGACCTATCGATTAAGACTGTGAACATTGCTGTTAGAAGGTAGGAACCACGTGTGATTTCCCAAACTGTCGATTTTTTTTTTTATATTGTCTTGTGTGTCAAGCATTTATTATTGTGTGAACTTTATAAGCAACATGGGAGGAATTCCCATTTCTTTATTTTTATGCATTCTGTTTAATAAGGGATTTATTTGACTTCTTCAGATGTTTCGCTGAGAAAGAGGTTAAAGATGTACTCATTGGGAATGTACTGGACTTGACTTATTTTGACCTATTGTGAGTTACAGTGTAAAGGCAATAATGAGTTAATATGATAGACTAATATGATTGATCTTTTGAGGAACTTCATTATTCAGTTTTATTTCATCTCTTTATTTCTTACAATCAAGTTACGTTAGATTTTGTCAAATAAATTATTTTGGGTAAAGCTTGTTTCGCTGTAGACCTGATAGAGAGAGAGAGAGCAAATGCAGGGTGATTAGGTACAGATATACACTACCAGTAGCCTTTTTGATGCGGTTACTATCAAGCTACCAAGAGATGGGACTTCTCGACTTTGTAGTAACAGGTAAGCAACGAAATTTCCTCTTGTCTGGGTAACATATATATATATATACACACACACACATATATATATATATATATATATATATATATATATATATATATATATATATATATATATATATATATATATATAATATATATATATATATATATATATATATATATATATATATATATATATATATATATAATTTCTTCCCTAAAATTCCTCGGAGAACAGTACGTGATAGTGTCACCATGGTCCCTGTGGTCACTAGAACAGTTGGAGGAACCAGACCTGATTGGATGAGGACTGTCAGAAGGGAAGCTGGAGATGAGTGGACATTTGTGGAAGATAAAAGCTCACGAATGACAGGAGGTACGGAATTTTATAGAGATCCTTTGTGTCATGAGGCGTTGGAGGCGAATATATATACTCGTATATATGCATACATATATATATATATATATATATATATATATATATATATATATATATATATATATATATATATATATATATATATATATGCATATAAATAAAGATTAAATCCACGAAGGAAAGGAAACACTGGACAGACATCCAATGCTACATTCATTCATTTAAGTGAAAACTCTCACAGGATAAATTGCACTGAAAGTTTAGTGATTGCCAGATCGAAAGGTTCCTCTTCAAGAAATCTATTGGAGTCTGCTATTATCCAGCTTACTTCCAGCTGTAATTTTAACCTTAGCCCTGGCATGTATTATTTGGACCCCTGTATTAGAACAATTTTCAAGAATGGCCTAAAAGATAAAATCACTGACTTAATTGCAAATTAGTTACCTTATATATATTTTCTATGTATCCGTATGTTTAATATAATTTTTTATTTGTAAAAATTTTCATCTTGCAAAAATTATTGTTTACAAAAAATAGAATTTTTTTGTTGTACTAATATTTTTTGGGTGGTCAGTCACGCCCATGTATAATCTTTTAATTGTCCTGTCCCTGCTTCTGAACGGTTGATCCTAATCCTTTGTAAAACCTCCTATATTTAACCCTGTTTTGGCAGTTCTACTAATTCCTCAATTGTGCTGGATTCCAAGTCATATTTTTCCTTTATAATCCCCATCTGGCATTTATATGAGCTTTCTTTGTAAACTTACTTTTATATTTCTTCAGTCTGCTAAATAAAGGACGAAAGAGTCGAAAGGCCTCGGAGCACGCCAGTGTTTCCGTTTCCTTCGTGGATTTTATCTTTATTTATATATTCATCACGTTCCATATTTTCGTGATTCAGTTATACATATATACATACATACACACACACACACACACACACACATATATATATATATATATATATATATATATATATACACACACATATACACACACAGTACATATAACAAGCATAGCATAATTGATAGATAACTTGCAACAAATGGAACACGAGGACAAGGTCAACATTGATGATGGATGCATTGAAGAGCTGCTGGCAGAGGTTAACAAGACAAGAGGACACAACCAAAGTAAAATATTAACAAAAAATTTAAAGTAAGCTGCCAAGGAGCTTAAAAACAATAAAGACATAATTATACGCAAAGGTGACAAAACAGCAATGTACGTAGCAATGTACAAACAAGAATACGAAGAGAAGATGAACAACATTTTAAACGACAACAAAATTAATTAAAATCAACAAAAACCGTACAGACCAATTAAAGAAGAAAATGGCACGACTAGCATAGGAGACCAACAAACAGTGCCATAAGAACATTTTCCCGAACGTCGTGGGAGATTTCAGCCTTGGATATTGTTGTGGCACAGTTAAAACTCATAAAAACGGTAACCCACTCAGACCGATCACATCCCAAATCACATGCCCCACCTACAAAATAGCCAAGACTCTGAAAGACATAATCACCCCATGCATTCCGGTGAAATACACACTAAGATCAACAACGGAATTCATAGACATCTTGAAAACTAAAAACCAAAGAAATCGCATTAATGGACTTCGAAAGCTTGTTTACTAACGTGCCATTAGACACCACCATAAACATAATCCTCAATCACATCATGTACCGTTCACAAGCAACCCCACCACAAATCCAAGAAAAGACCACAAGGAGCGTGCTTGAAGCGTGCACAAACTAAGCACCATTTTACTCCCACAAAGGTGAATTATTCTGCCAAGCAGATGATGTAGCTTTGTGTTCCCCCCTAGGAGTTCTTATGGCGAACACGTACAGTACATGGCCAGTTTAGAGGCCATGAACAACCTGAAATGTATGTAAGATACACTGACAACATTTTCATCGCAATGAACAATAAACAAGATACACAGACACTGAAAGACATCTTTATAGAAAAATCTGTGCCGAATTTCACCACAGAACATAGCGTAGACCAAAAAATACCATTCTTAGACGTATTAGTAAACACAAGGACAAGCAAATGTGACAAGGAGGTATACATAAAGGCGACGAACGTCGGCGTTGCCTTAAAACGATGCAATCAGAAATACGCAAGTTGTTATTCTACCGCTTCTACCAACAAAACAACGCAACAGAACAACATGACGAGGAGATAGGACAACAAATAACAATATATTACCAGACTAATTTTAACAACGAATAAAAAAACAACAGCATCGTCATCAAGAAAATGATTAAGAAGGGAGTCATGTCACGAGGCCCCCTACACCAATATAAACATACGGGTATATACGAGTATATGGCAAGCCCAACCTTTCAGCATCCCTGGTAATGAAAAACAGCACCTGTGGACCCATGCCGAAGGAGATGACTACCAATGTGGTTTATGGATTTATTTGCCCTAGGAGGAATGCAGACCTTCCAGTGAAAGCTACATCGGTAGGACATCAACGACACTTAGACGAAGATTAATTGCACACAGAAACACAGGAGCCATCTTCCAACACTGCACAGACAAGCATCCAACACTACACAGACAAGCACGACAGAAACCATCGTTAGAAGAACTGAAAGACAACACCAGAGTAAAATATAAATGCAGTACATATCGAGACAGGACAATAACAGAAGCTGTGTATAACAACAAACAAGCCCACCTAGACGTCCACATGGAAGGAGAAGGGCCCCACCCTCTCACCGCCCCAGGGACAAGAGACAGGGTCAAGGTCATCGCTAAAACAAGTCCCGCCCTTACACCATAGGCGAAGAAATTAATAATTTTGTTAGCAATGTAGGAAGTAGAAGTAGAATGTCAAATTATTAATACAATAATGTAGTTAAACTATGTAATAACTTATTATGTAAATATAATGTAAATAATCACCACCCCTAGTAGACTAAGCATTGTAAATAAAGTAATAGCAATCCCCCAATCGCAAACTGCCGTCCCATTGGAGCTATAAATAGAATGGAGGATATTTTTGTGCATTAGTTCTTCCTTGACAAAGCCTGCGACACAGGCAAAACGGACCGTAGCTAATGAAATAAACGGAAACCACACCCAGACTGTGTGTCCTTATCCAAAATTTTGAAGAAAGATTGAAAGCAACAGTGAGAACATATGAAAAAGCCAGTATCAATGGAGTCAGTGCCATAAAAGCGATCGCCTACAGTACAGCAAAAATTGTGAAAGAGGAAAAACTCTGCCAAGAAAAAAAAAATACACACACATATATATATGAATGTGTGTATGTGTGTTGTAAGAAATAGAGAGGGAGAGAGCTCACCTCGAAGCCAAAGTATCTTTGCGTACTGCTGGAGTAAGTTACCAAAAGTGTTTCAAGAAAAGTTTATTTTGTTGGGCTGATGGAGGGGGAATTAATAGTAAACTGTACAAGATATTTGCATTTTGTAACGATTTAAAGTCACAGGTTGAAGTGCAATGTGTTGTGCTTTGTTCCGGCATCTCAGTTTTTGTGTAAACTTAAGGTAAATTTGTAAAATTGATGTTTTTATTAAATTTTTATACTAAAACACACAGCACTTATAACTATATCTATCGGTGTATATATATATATATATATATATATATATATATATATATATATATATATATATATTATATATATATATATATATATATATATATATATATATATATATATATATATATATATATATATATATATATATATAATACTGTATATATATGATATGTACGTATAAACTCCTCTTGTTAACATTGAGATTGAAGCGGTGGTATGTGAAATGTAATTAGGATATTGTTATTGAAGAGCAGATTCCTCGTGCTTACTTATTCACCATTATTTTCGCGATTAATGTAAAAGATAATTACCTTCTCCTGGTGGTTGATTCTTCCTGCTTAAGCTGTAAATGAGAAATCTGATTACCTCGGTTAACTTTCGAGCGTAAAGAATTATTATTATTATTTTTTTTTACATCTTTCGTGAAAAGAAGTAATATGTGTATAAAAATTTGTGCATATATATATGTGTGTATATATATATATACAGTATATATATATATAATATATGTATGTATGTATGTATGTATGTATGTATGTATGTATGTATGTATGTATGTATGTATGTATATAAGGATGTATGTATGTGTGCTTGTATGCTTCTTTCTGGGCTTTTACGTTGTCAGTGTTTCACTGTTTCTGGAGGCCTTTAAATCCCGTAAATTACCGGAGATGAAAACGAGGTCCGTATAAATATATGTTTGAATTTTAATAACCGAGTCAGAACTTGATTGATTAACCTACATATCCCTGTAAAGAATATATTATCTCATTTCGCTTTAGTCATTTCTTTTACGTCATTTTTATTATGTTATCTGCAGTTGTGTTTAAAATGAATATAGGGGTTTTCTATTTTTTTTAAGCTAATTTCACAACCTTTATTTTCGTAAGTTACGCACGTGTTTGTCTACTTGAGAACGATAAGGCCCGGAACTCCAATGGGTTTGATATAGGTATTTTAATCTGCTGAAGTTACTCGGCCTTTTCACAGTGTGATATTCTGTGATTCCTTGAAAAGGGAATGAGTATGGATTATTGCTTGTGGGACATAACTCACTAAAGTTCAAGTCTTAATTCAATTCTAGGAGTTTTCTTTTTTTTTTCTCTCCATGTTCCCTCACTGTAAATTCAGTTTACAGTATGAGTGTTACTGTTATTCCATGTTGCCACATCTGCTGAGCAGATGATTATTTAGTAAGGGAACACAACACTAGACCATTTTCACCACAATCTGCTCCTTGTAACTGTCAGAGCTGAATCGTTGGGTCACAGCTGGTTGGCTTTGTCTTCTGACCTTTCAGGCAGCTCCTGTGAATGTTTCGATCAAATTCATGCAAATTTGAATGAGTTATTATATCCCATTAAAATTTTATCACTTATTCTAATCTAAAATATTCAAACCACATTCCCATGGTCGCTTTCACTGTAATGATGATAGCTGCATGATGCAGGAGCTGCCGATTATTCGAGCGATTTGAGGGTTTTTCTCTTCCAACCTCTTCTTGTCATGAAAACGGGAGCTTCATCTTAGAACTGTAAGTCATTTAAACGATTTTGAGGGCTGTGTTGTTTTTTGGTCTTTTTTCTGTTATGTGTAACTTGAGAGCTGCAGATTATCTAAATGAATTTGAGATGTCCTCATTCTGAACCTCTTTCTTTCATGAAAACGGAAGTGTGATCCAAGAGCTGCAGATTATGTAAGTGGTTTTCAGGTTTTTGTTCTTTTCAGCCTCTGTCATGAAAATGGCAGTGTGATTCAACAGCTGCAGATTATTTAAGTTATATTATTTTAAGGTTGCGTTCTTTTTCAACCTCGTAGGTATACCCTAATGTGTAGCACGTTCAAATTCTACTTACAAAATCTTTGCAGCTGCTATTGCTGCCGAAAACAGTGATGCCGAATTTGCCATCACTTTTTAGGACTTCAGCCAGAAATGAGGCAGAAAAAGTTCTTACTTCTGTCTATATGCAAAGGATGTGAGTGGGTGGAAACTAGACGAGTCAAATCATGAAAGTGGAAACTCAATCATTTAACGTGAAATGTTGCAAATTTTGAATTAAATTGTAGGAAAAAAAAAAAAAAACAGAGGGTGGAACATAAAGGAGCAGAGGTAATCTGAGCCGAGTGGTAGTCCGTACGTGGGCCAAAAGGGACCTCTCATTGTGTTTGAAGTGGCGACCCCGCGAGGTTCGTGATTCATGTTTTTTTCTTTTTTTTCTTTTGAAGGCAACGAGCTGGAAACCCAACCAGAAACTCGCCTTGAGTTCATCCTTTTAGCTAATTGGAGCCTTATCGCGCCAATTTACCGTCTGCTATCATGCGTTGAGGTTTTAATCTAATTGGTGCTTAGATATTACTCCCTTTTCTTGTACTGACGACAGAAAGTACAGTCAAAGACTTCCATTATTTTCCTTAATAACCTAATAATTTAGCAGTTTTTCTAACATAAACAAAGGCATCTCACAACTTCTTTTGACAAACATCAAATCCATCAATAATTTCACGGATTTTGGTTTATGTCTAAATTTTAATGTTAGCTTTTTCAAAGCTAAAGTTTCGATTTTTTCAACACGCAGGGGAACACTGAGGAAAGAGTTTTAATAACATAACTGATGCAGTTGGTCATAATTGTAGATATTTAGAGGGAATGACTAAAGAAAAAGTGAAATCTGTCATATATGGACAAAAAACAAGCTTAAAGCGTATAGATAACTTAGCATCTGTGGATCTGGAAGGATTTTGATCCACCATTCTTCTTACGGGTCAGTAGTTTGGTTTAGGTAGATCAAGATCAGCTTGTGAACTCTTATCCTACTTCGCTGGTGTTTGGTCATCTCCGTAAGGCTTCAGGTGCTGACGACAGCTCCAAGGCATTTGGTGGGTTTGGCATGTGACACCTCCCCTCTGTAGTGGTGTTCCTCAGTGCTTTGCTCCGTTTTCCATCATGGTTCCTCACATCCATGCGTTTGCTGATGATTCAGCTCTTCATATTCTTCATTTACCTCTCACCAGTTATAGATTACACTCAGTCATGAATTTAGCTTTCACTTGTTAACGCTGGTGTTGTGAACCTGTCTAAACAGGGATCCGAAATGAATACCTCTAGGACACAATTTCCTCATATTTCGTTGTCTCACTCCATTCAGTCCTTCGGTTGGTTTTTATGAAATCTTAATTGACTCTTTCTTTTTTATTAATGTATTGGATGTTCTGGATCCTCCTAACCTAATTTGGAGATATTACATAATTCAAATTACTAAATAAGAATAAAGAAATGGGAGTACTGTTTAGAAGACTTAAAATCTTGTTTTAATTGTGATTTGTAATTCTTTATTTTAGATTTAATTGTCCGTGTAAGGAGTACTGTGCTCTTGTATTGGGTGCTGTTTCTTTTGACTCTTAAGGCAGTTCGTTTGGTCAGTGATCCCACTCTTACCTCGTTTCTCGATCTGTTGATCCCGTTCTTAACGAGGCAAGGTGGCTTCTCTTTCTGATGCCTCCTTGATGACAAGGTGTTATTGGATTGGCGTCCCAGATGCCTTTGCTTGATGGAAAAAACTTTAATCTGAGGAAGTGTAAATAAGAAAAAAAAACTGTGAAGGAAATCCAGTTTTTGACAATTTCTGTGTTTGTGCAATAGCAGAGCAATAAAATTTGTTTATATATATATATATATATATATATATATATATATATATATATATATATATATATATATATATATATATATATATATACACACACACACAATATGTATATACTGTATATATGTATATATATATGTATATGTATAAGTGAATCACGAAAATATGGAAAGTGATGAATATTTAAATAAAGATAAAATCCACGAAGGAGAGAGAAACACTGGAGTGTTGCGAGGCCTTTCGACTGTCTTTCGTCCTTTACTTAGCAGTCTGCTAAGGAAAGGACGACAGACAGTCGAAAGGCCTCTGCAGCACTCCAGTGTTTATATATATATATATATATATATATATATATATATATATATATATATATATATATATATATATATATGTACTTATATGTGTGTGTGTGCATGTGAGAGAGAGAGAGAGAGAGAGAGAGAGAGAGAGAGAGAGAGAGAGAGAGAGAGAGAGAGAGAGAGAGTGAGATGTTTTATTTATTTACTTTTTCAAATAGGTCATTTTGATTTGTTCTATAATAATAATAATAATAATAATAATAATAATAATAATAATAATAATAATAATAATAATAATAATAATAACCAGTAATATGAGTTTGTTGCTACAGGGATACAAATCACGGTTTTCACATACAGAGTCATCCTACTGTGTATGTGCTTGAGCAGCCATGTACTGACTGAGAAAACAAGAGTAACACAGGTGGGCTTAGGGCAACATGCCCACTCGTTCCCGGCCTAACGACACCATTGTGATTCCGGCTGCAAATGCCTGAGGATATAACTTGAGTGTGATAGTTATACTGGCCACCTGTGTGCATTCTTTCTTCTTGCTGGCCTGCTGTTGTGACATGTAAACTTCACATAACTAATGTGCTTGTGACATAAAGTCCTGTTATGTGCACCAGTAAGGTCCTGAAGTGAGAAATAAGTGCAGTGAGTGTGACATGTGCTATAGCATTTCCAAACCTGCTCATCGTTTTGGGCCGGGCAAGGGTGCATAGTGGCGCAGCCAAATGAAACGTTCTTGAGTCAGTTTATTTGGTGTTTGAATGCACTATAGACCTAAAAAATGCTAAAAGAATCCTGGCTAGATTTTCTTTTTATTATTCTAGAAAAGTATACCTTAGTTTAACCAGACCACTGAGCTGGTTAACAGCTCTCCTAGGGTTGGCCCGACCTCTCGTAATATTTTAGACTGGGTAACGATGTAAACAATACTTTTTTTTTTCTTACATGTGGTACAGATTTGGAGCCACGTTGCCAGTTCTCTAGGATTAATGTCCAAGCTAAGCCGCCCTTGGGGCATGTAGAGATCGAATTCAGATATAAGAAAATGACGAGTATGATAATAAAAAAAGCTCTATTAACTAGAATAGTACTGGATTGTGTAGAGTTACTTTAAACTACAAAGCAGGTAGAGTATGAACTGTGAATACTTTTATATGCATAAAATAAAAATTAAACAGAAATTTTATATATTGCTAGTGTAGGGAGAAAATTGTTTGGAAAATACATAATCGTAGAATTTCTCCAATTATATATATATATATATATATATATATATATATATATATATATATATATATATATATATATATATATATATATATATATATGTGTGTGTGTGTGTGTGTATGTGTGTGTGTGTGTGTATGATGCGTGTGATTGCTCATTTACAGAGAGAGAGAGAGAGAGAGAATTGGAAATAGATATTCTCATGGTCATTGTAGAAAGATCAAAATGAGGCTTTAAATTTCATTGGAAACAGCATAGCGCTGAACGATGCAATGGGAGGAAGAAAAAACATTCACTGAAATCGCATTAGTATATTATACATCTTTTCTATAATTGCAAATGAAATTATTAAAATATCTTGTTGCAAGTTACAATGATATTTTGCTCTCTTTCTATTGATCTTGTATCAGTAATCTTATAGTCTAGATACCTTAAGAGATTTACCTTGGGTGTATCGGAGATTAGGCCCAAACTAAGATTATCATTGCTCTTAAAAGGATTACAAATGAATAAACACTGTCACTTCCAACCAAGTTCATTTGGCAGGATGGGAGGAAATGCTTAAAATGCCAAGAAGGATTGGAAATATTATAGCTCTTTGTTCTAATTGTTGTGAAGCATGGAGGCCAAACCCGAGCTTCGTCATTGTGCAATGGAGGATAAATCCTTCAACAGGTTTATGTTACCTGTAGAGGTAGACCCCCTGTCAGTTTGCATTTCCTGCAGGGGAGATGAAAGGGCGAGAGATTGTATGTATTCCGAGTGTGAAGGATGGCTTTCACCCCAGTGGACCTTATACGAGAACATGAGGAGGAAGCACAAGGACACCTCTTCCAGGGAGCCTATGTTGAGCCCTTCTCCTCGTAATCAGACCAGGATGATGGTCCATGTGGCACACAGTGCTCCCGCACCCCGTACAACCCAACTGCTGCCACCAACAGGGGAAGCAGATGCTTTTCCCTCCCCTTCCTCTTTTTCTTCAGTGAGAGACAAAACTTGTGAAGGAGGTCAACGTAGGCCTTCTAAGAGGTCACATTTTCTAGCAGCTCCCCATTACCCCCCCTCCCTTTCCTCCTCCCTCCAGGTACCAAAGGGTGGAGAGGAGAAGGGAGAGGGTCGCCTCGGGATGATCTCTGAAGGGACAGTCAGTCATCATCAGGAAGAAATACAATCAGTCAGTCCTCCTCTTCTCCCTCCTCCTCCTTGGGTGACTCATCCCCTTTGGGCCACAGTATATAGGAGGCCATCTTCATCATCTAGGAGGGAGGATACATGGAAGCACAGAGAGATGAGGATTTTGAAGACTGGACGATGCCACAAGAAGAACCAGGACAAGAGTAATTGGAACAACAGGTGGAGTCTTAGAGAGAGACAGAGATCTCAGGCTATGTGTTCAGAGGGTGGCTCTCAGCTTTGGTCCTTTCCCCTCCCCTGCCGTCACCCCATCCCTGTACTTCCACCAGAACATCCAGTGGTGTCAAGGGGAGTGCAAAGATATGGGACTGCCCCCCAAGTCGGAGAAGTGTGGAGCACAGTGAAATCAACCAGCATAGCACAGTTTGCCTCAATGGCAGAGGACAGTATAGACTACAACCATGAGTCTTCAGACCTGGAGGCCCAGGAAGGTGCGGGTGCAGACTGAGGCGGTTACCCTGGATGTAGAGCAGGGTTTCCAGAAAGTTTCAGGAAATACATGCCTTTTTGGAGGTGGGCTCAGTGTCAGCATTTCCATCCTTCTCACGGATGGAGCAGATTGCAGATCCTGTCCCAGAGGCAAAGCAGACTGTAAAGCTCCCTTGGTCCGAGCTTTCCCACAGGGTTTTGGTGGAGGTTGGTCACTGTCTCTATGTGGCTAGCCATTCGGAGAAGCTCTTCCCCATGCCCCCTGTCCAAAAAGAGGAAGTACTAAATCCCAGGGGAGGCATTAAGTAACTAGCTCACCTTAGACGCTGTGATTTGCAGACTGGGTAATGATATCTCGGAGCAGTTCAAGCAGCAGGGTCTCAATTTCAACCATATGGAGGCCAGCAATATGGAATAGATGGCCATGATGGCTATCCAGTGCACACATCATGGGTAGATGTTTTTCAGGAGGCCTTCCTCAAGGAAGTAGAGAAGGATGTACCTGCCAACAACTGACCCTTGATTGAGTTTGGTAGCACCAGCAGGCAAGTTGGTCACTTTCCTAATGTACCAGATCTACATATGGGCGAATATGGTCTGAAGGAGGAGAGAAGCTTGCTTAGCACTGGTAGTGAAGTAGGTGTCCTACGAAAGCTGGTTGAGTTTGCAGAATAGCCCCATTACTGACTCTCCATTTTACGTCCCCCCCAGTGTGATGGAGAATGCTATTGACATAGAGAGAGAGGAATACAGAGACAACCTGCTCTCCCAAGCAACAACTCTGAAGGCAGGACAAAGCATCAGGGGCTCTCCTCAATTGAGACAGCGACAGGTGGTCCAAAGGGTCATTTCTGAAGAAGGTGGAGGACCATCAGACTTTCTGTGCCATCCACTCCTCCCACTCGAGAAAATGGGAGCAGGGCCAGCAAGATAGGAGACTTTAGATGAGATCCTACCCACCACCACCACCACAAGTGGGGGGCTGCCTGCTGACTTTTGGTTGGTGTAACAGAGCTATGGAGTGGCTGAATGGCACGTATCAGTCCTGATGGAAGAATACAGACTTCCTTTCAAGGGGAAGAGACCCCTACTCTTACTGGAGCTGACTTTGTTCCCGTTGTGAAGGGTTGGCTCCACCAAGGATGAGGTGTTGTGAGTAGGTATGCAGACAGTTTGGCAGAAAGGGTTAGTCAAAGTAGCACAATCCATGTCACCAATCTTCCACAGTCACCTCTTCTTGGTAGAGAAGGCATCAGGAGGTTGGAGACCAGTCATAGACTCCTCACCACTAAATGGATACATATTGCAGAGCCCATTCATGATTGAAACAGCCTGTTCAGTGTTAGATTCTATCAGAGGAGGATACTGTATGATCTCAGTCAACCTTCAGGATGCCTATCTGCATCAACCCATTCACCACAACTCAAGGAGTTCCTGCAGTTTGTTTTCTACCATGTGACCTATTAATTAAGGCCCCCCTGCTTTGGCCTGGCAATGGCTCCACGGGTGTTTACGAGAATCTTTGCACTGGTATCAATCTGGGCTCACTCCAGGGCATAAGGATTAGGAGATACTTGAATGACAGTTTGATCCTTGCCTTGTCAAAGAAAAGATTGTTAAGGGACAAGGAAAAGTTGATAATTCTCTGCCAGAAGCTGGGGATAATCATAAATTTGGAAGGTGGCACAGGAATTCATGTGCTGGCATGGCGCAGCCAGTTGATCACTGAAAAGTGATAATAGGCCATCAAACTACTTTAGAAAAACTAGTTCCAAGTGAGAGATCCCACCATCGTTCCCTGCAATGACAACTCAGAAGAAACTGGGCTCTGCCAAAGGAGTCCCTGACCCAGCTGGTGCCCCTCAATAAATAGGTGAGGGAGGATGATCTGAAATGACGGGTGGAGAATGACAATCTACAGCAGCGAGTGCCCCTGAGAAGTCACCCTCATAGATGTTGGTATTCTCAGATACCTCCTGAAAAGGATGAGGGCCACACCTGAATGGAGAGTTTGCTTCATGGGCAAGGGAGAGAGAATTGGAAAAGGAACACATAAACATTCTAGAGATGAGGACAGTGTGGCTAGCCCTACAACACTTTTATCAGGAGATACAGGAACACTTGATGGTCGTGATGAGCAACAACTCCACTGTAGCGGCCTACATCAACAAACAGGGGGGGACCATCTCTCCCAAATTGTCTTGTGGTGAGAATGTACGAATGGACAAGGGGTAATGTTAATGTGCCCCATGGGAGCTGTCAAGCACTAAATAAAAAGGACAGAAGGCCAGCGCCCAGAATGCATGAGGCTATTCATGAACACAGGAAGGCAGGAGGTTTCAAGGAATAACATCTGGATAAAGGTAATCGTAAGGAAAGCATACAGTGCTAATCAGAGGAGGGGGAGTCCTCCAGATAAAGTGAAAGCTCACAACATAAGGGGCATAGAGATATCACTGGTCTTGGGAAAGAATCACTTCATCCTGCAGGTAATGAAGGCAGTAGTCTGGAAGAGACAGACCACCTTCACAGCTTTCTACCATAGAGACATCACCCACAAATCCCTCGACACATTCACACTTTGTCCAGTGGTAGCAACCCAGAAAATAGTGGGACACATGGATGTGGTGATACACCTAAGTTCCTACTGGGTAGAAGTATTCTCCAAGTAGGGAGAGGGAGGAACCACCTACACATTCATGGATGTGGAGATCGCAGGGGAGGAGGGTGAGTGTTGATGTAAGTCAGTACATCATTGGGTATAAGTGTGTCTTTAGTACCTAAGCAAACTCCTAGGTCATGAGACTAATAGGTACGGATGGACCGATAAGAGGTATACCATTCTACCAGGTACAGGAGAGTCTACAACCCTCGGGAAGTGTTCTGGTCTTTGTTGGGGGTGGCATCAGAGTGGGGACAGGTGTCACACAGGTTGAGTAAAAGAACACCTGGACATAGATTGCCTGGAGGGGAAGATCAGGGCATCCTACTTCTTAAACCTTGTAGCAGGTAGGTTGACCTTCCATCTAAAAGTGAGTCTGCGTATATGTAGGAGCAAATGACAAATTTCTAAAATAATCTGTATTTTTGCAAGGTGTAAAAACCATAACTTTTCATATAAGAGGTAACCCACCTCTTCCACCATGCTTCAAATTGCTCGACCACCTCCTCCACCATGTTTGAACTGCTCGACTACGTAAACATACGCTCTATCAAGCTAGAACCACCAATGGCGTTGATAGACCAGGAGAGAGTGGGCTTGATGCCCCAGGCCTACCTGGGTTTCTTTTGTTTTTCTTAGTCAGTACACAGCCATCCAAGCGCATGCAAGGTAAGATGAGAAACTATAGTTTTTATACAGTACATAGGAAAAATACAAATGACTTTTAAAATTTGTCATATTTATAAAGTGCTAATGTGACTATAAAAATAAATTTCAAGTAAATCATAAATAGGACAAGTATCTTATTGCATGACTACCGTCTCTATAAGATTTTGATCAAAACGATGTCACATTTCTGGAGCTGGTCTCTTACATTTTGTTTTATCTTGATTGAACACATTTTAAGCCAATAGCCTTTTAACGTGATTGGGGGATCAAAAAACAGTCCCAGTATTTTCCAAATCCAACAAGATATTGTGAGTGTTCTTGATTTTATTTCTCGTACTAAGGATATGGGGAATGAATTCATTGCTTGATATCATTGGGAATATTGAATGGTAAGAAAAATTGGAATAAATGTTATGAAAGAAATCTGTGAAACTATTAGTGTGATTTACCCTAAATTCTGCAGGCGCTCAAATGTAATACCCTGTTCTGAGTACTCTGTGTAAATCTGATATATTGTTTTAGCGCCATTATCGCCCCAGTTTTACCTTGGCCTAAGATCACCATGTCAGTTCAAGGTCACAAATTTGTGTGCTTGATAAATCTACATTCATGATATCGTGTTTGAAATTGAAATGGTGCATCATTACTAAGTCACCCAAAAGGACAGGAACATTTCATTAGTTCATGACCACACAGGCAAACTATTGATTAGCCGGTTACCTGGCTGGTATCAACGTTTGCTTTAGTCCTATAGCAAAAAACTTTCATGTGTCAGGCTCATGTCTGGATAAAAGGTAATTTGATTGTTAAACGCTGTATTTGGTTGTTTAATTGGATTCCAATAAAGGTTTAAGGTAAGGTGGGCTGCTATCAACTTTATTAGATTTGGAGATGGCTGCAGATATGCACAGATCCAGGGTATTTTTTAATGGAAGATGTTAGATTTGGGATGGGACGAGCTGTGAACCAAGGGAGAGTTGGTTATGGTTCAGTGCTCTTTCTTTGATTTCAGTTAAATTTTTGAAATTGTTGTCTTTGGGCATAGGAAGAGTTAATGAGATTTCTTGGTAGATCTTGATGCGCATTTAGTTTTTTTTTTCCCCACTGGAATATGTTTCAAGCAATGGCAAGTGAACTTCAGTGAAATTTCAAGGATAGATGAGCTAATAATCACGGAATTGTAAATCTGGTTTTTAGTTGCACGTGGATATGTATGCGAATGCCAGACTTTTTTAATTGGATTTTGTGGAAATGTATAAAAATTGACTTTATTTGTCTGTGGGAGGAGAAAGATTTTTTTTTTTTTGCTTTGGTGAGGACAGAGATCTTGAGGTGGATCCAGGATTTGTTTTTCATTTACATTGCCAGATTAGGTAGTTATTTTGGATGTTTTTGCTAATTGGTATGATAGAGTGTCCCCTATTTTTTACCAAATGTACTTGGCTGTAATTTTGGTTTTGAAATGGATATTCAATTCCTTAGCGTTGGTAGGAGTGTGAACTTGGATATATACATACCTATATATATATATATATATATATATATATATATATATATATATATATATATATATATATATATATATATATATATATATATATATATTTTCACCTGTGGTAATGTGTGTGTGTGTGTGTGTGTGTGTGTATGCTGAAGAGCACATCGAAAGCCCTTCAGAATCTCAGTGATGACATAAGGACATTACACTGCATACATGTATGTATAATATATATACAGTATATATATATATATATATATATATATATATATATATATATATATATATATATATATATAGTGTGTGTGTGTGTGTGTGTGCTGAAGAACACATCGAAAGGCCTTCAGAATCTCAGTGATGACATAAGGACATTACACTATATATATATTATACATATATAATTATATATATATATATATATATATATATATATATATATATATATATATATATATATATATATATATATATGCGTGTGTGTGTGTGTGTTTGCTGAAGAGCACATCGAAAGGCCTTCAGAATCTCAATGATTACAGGACATTATATATGTATAATATATATAGTGTAATGTCCTTATGTCATCATTGAGATTCTGAAGGCCTTTCGATGTGCTCTTCAGCACACACACACACATATATATATATACACACATGTATATATATATGTATATGTATATATATATATACTGTATATATATTATGTGTATATATATATGTATATGTATATATATATATACTGTATATATTATACATACATGTATGCAGTGTAATGTCCTTATGTCATCATTGAGATTCTGAAGGCCTTTCGATGAGCTCTTCAGCTGCAGTTTTCTTTTTCTTTGGTAGTTGAGTCTCCCGGGTTTGAAATTGCAACGTTCTTCATTTAAAATAAACATTATTATATACTTAAGTGTACGAGTAATAACTACTTTAAAAATTTACATTTTAATGACGCAAGAAAACTCGGTTTAAAAAGTTTAGCAACAAGCTGCTCCCTGATTGAAATTAAGCAGTCAAGCATTTTATGCAGATTTGCTGAATTTGATATTTCAGGAAATTCTCTGGAGGTAATGAGGTCTTACGTGGCCGTTACAGCCAGTGACTTTATATTGGCCTTTGTTCCGGAAGGTCCAAAATGGAAATTTTGGCTAATGCATTCGTAGTTTTCTGATGTGAAGTGCGCAGATTTTCCCCCTTTTTCTTTTGCATTTTTCCCTGAGCGTTATTTAAATGTTTTTACTGGTTGTCAGGTTGTTGTTTATTTCTCCTGACGTGTATAACAAATTTTGCTTTCTTTTTAGATTCTGCTGACATGTAAAAGCAAGTCGAATTGATCTGTTTTGACCTTGAAACTTTTGAGAGGTGCTCCCACAAAGTAGCTGCTTTTAAGGATTATATTAGTTTTTGTTATTCGTTTACCACCTACAGTTTTATCATGAAATGACACTTCTAATGTCAGTCTCCCGATGGAAGTAATGTAAGTCATCTATGTTATTTATTTTCGTTACTGGATAGAGA